>NC_048231.1:8118951-8227666 GCF_002007445.2 Ailuropoda melanoleuca | reverse complement strand
AGAGCCTGATGTGGGGCTCGATCCCAGAATGCTGGGATCACGCCCTGAGCCGAAGGCAGACGCTTAACCGCTGTGCCACCCAGGCGCCCCAACAATAGTTGTTTTTAAAAGGTTATTTTTATTAATTTAGCCAACATATTTAATATGCTCCTTTTATTTAATAATAATAACAAAATGTATAAAGCCTTTGGTTGGTGTCAGGACTGTACTAAGTATCTTACAACAGTATCTTATTTGACCTTCTCAAAAATTCTGTGGAAAAGGTATTATTATCAATCCCATTTAACAAATGAGGAAAGAGAATCTTAGGAGGTTAAAGAAAATGAAGGGCATAGAGCTAAGAAGTGTTATGGGGGATATAAAAAAGAGACAGCCTCTGCCTTAGAAGTCTAGAATGTTAGAAGGAGCCTTAGAGATCTCCCATATAACCATCTCATGTTATGGAAAAGCTGGAGAGGTTCAGTCACTTGCCCAAGGCCCCTTAGTAACTAGAGGCAACAACCCCCAACTCTCATCCCAGTGTGCCTTCCACTCTATGCTGCCTTCCTCCAGGAGTTAGAATAGTATCGAGATGCCACCACTCGCCCTGACCCCCAGCATTGTAACAGTGAAAGCGGGCATGTGCTTGATGTAGAAATGAGGGCACAGCAGCGGATGGAAAGCGCCATAGGTGCTGAGAGGAGGAGATTTTTGGGGGCTGCTGCTCTTCCAGGAAGGTCTGGTAGAGCCAGAGGCACTTTGGCTCAACCCAAAGTGGGTGGAAGATCTGAGTATTTCGGGAGAGAAGAAAACAGGTATTCTAAGGACCAGTCTGAACAAAAGCTTTGAGTTTCGGGAGGGATAAAGAGGAGATGTTGCTTGGTTGGCAGAGGACTCATATGAGGGAGTAATAAGAGGCAGATTATTCTGAGGTTTGCATGCCAGGTGTATGCCAGGGACAGGATGAAGGCAGAGGGAGTGGGTTCTGAAAGTAACCTGGATGTGAAATGATGAGGTCTTAGGCAAGAGTGGTGGCCATGGGATGCTGGAGAAAGGGCATTTTCTTGTAGTGACAAGATTGAGGGCATTTCAGCGAGAAATACACATTTCAGTAAGTAAACAGATGCTGGGAGGAGGAGGAGGAGGTTGGGGTGGGAGTAAAGAGCTGTCTTTGGGAAGCAGGAATGATTTGGTTCAACTTTGGAGTCGGAGCCAGGTGCAAGGCCACAGGGCTGAATGCAGCTGATTTGCACCCTATTGATTTTCCTGAGCAGACCATTTTCACCTTATCGATTTTCTCCTGTTTATTGGTCTGTGTTTTCTTGTTGGTTAGAGGTCACTTTGTTCCCTTTAGATTCATTTTCGGCCTCTTGGTACTTCCTCTTGTTAGTGTGTGCTGCTCCAGTCATGACTGCCAGATATTGACCAAATGTAGCATTTCCTCTTTGGACAGTTTTGCCATTTGGAGAGAAGCTGAAGGTGCAGTCAAGAAGTTGAGCTTACAGAAGAGCTTGGGCTTAGCTCAGCCATCCTGATACAGGTGTCACCATGGGTAGTAGCATAGAGAGTGGGATCATAGGAAAGCGACACTGTCCACGTGTTGAACTCTTGGGTGAACCGTTAGGGGCAGGCAGGACAGTGCCTAGCATTGCCTGCTCACACTGCTTTCTCACTCCCACAGTTAGAGCTGAGCCAAGTTTTTTGAATATCGCTGTGCAATGACCCTGGACAAGCCTATTCCATTATCCTGGGTTCAAGTTTCATTCTCTATAAAGTGAAAAGTTGGTATTGTTGTGTGATTCCCACATCTGGCTCTTCCCACTTGTTAAAATCCTATCATCCTTCCCCACCTGGTTCAGATTCAGTAGGTCTAGGGTGGAGCCTAGGAGTCAGTGTGTCTAATGAACTCTTTAGATGATTCTAACAAATGGATCTGAGGCCTGGTTTTTATAGAACTCCAGTCTGTATGTACCCCAGGATCCTTCTAGTTTTATTTGCCTTTTTTCTTTGGGTTCAGGGGGTCTTCAGGATGTACTGTCTCCCCTTTCAGTGAGGACCTCCTAATTCCCCACACTTCATATAAACAAGGCCTTCTTCCCTCTTACATAAAACCTGCTTTTCTACCTTCATAGGCATATAATATACTGTATCACCCATCCTGACACTATATATATTTAAGTCATGTTTCTGTGAAGTGACAGTAAATTCCAGTTAAAGGAATTCCAGGCACCAACAATCAGTTTGGGAAAACAACTTAGGAGGTTTGGGATGAGATTGGGTCTTCCTATGAGAGAGTCTATATAAGGGCAGCCCCAAATTTTGGCTCCATTTTATTGTCCCCAACCTTCCCAGGAGAAGATGGGAAACCACAGCATATTTAATTTCTTCCTACCTACAGATTTTATGCCTCTTGCCAGCTTCCAAATTTAAATAATCTCTAAGCAGTGCAAGTGCTTTGGTCTCTTATGGAAAGCTTCCCTGGAGGATTTGTTCCCCAGGAATAATAATAATGGATGATAATGGTAATAGCTATCTTTACTGAGAGTTTACTGTGGTCTATACTCTGTGCTAAGTACTTTTGTATAATCATCTCCATTTAATTTTCACAAAAACCATTTGAGATAGATACAATGGCTGTCTCCATTTGACAGATGAGCAAATGAAGTGGAGAGAGCTTAAGTACTATACCCACAATCACATAGCTAGTGAGCAGTGGAATAAGTATTGAGTCTAGCTCTCTAAGTCCTTAAGCCTGAGGACCGAATCATCACACTGTGTTGTTTGCACTGTGTGATCTGATAGAGGGAAGGGAAGAGCAGGGCATGATCAGCAGGAGGCCCTGGATTTGGATCCCCAGACAGCTGCCTGTATTTCGCTGCCTTACTCTGTATATACATCTCAAGTCGAAGCAAAGCATAGGTATTTCCTGCTAGGTGAGAAGGATGTGACACCCAAAAACAGTTTTCTTACTATGTGTGTTAACTTCAGGTGAATTGTAAAGCTTTTGTCTGTATTTGCATGTGCAATGTATGCTTTGAGACCAGAGTGGAAACCCACTGAACTCTCCTCCCAACCTGGGGTCCTGAGGTTTCTTGTTAAACTCTGTCTGGGTCTGGGATCCTTCTTTCACAAAGTTTAATTCCACTAAGATTAGGGAACAAACTTTGTATGACTTCTATTCCTTAAAATTTGTTAAGATTTGTTTTGTGGTCCGGAACATGGTCTTTCTTAGTGAATAGGCTGTTCATTTGAAAAGATTGTGTTTCTACTTTTGTTAAGTTAAATATCCTATTAATGCCAATTAGCTTAAGTTAGTTGACAGTGCGGTTCTTACCGATTTCACTGTTTTCTTATTCTATGAATCACTGATAGAGGAGTGTTAAAGCAATTATAATTGTGAATTTGTCTATTTCTTCTTTCATTTTGACTATTTTTTCCTTATAGTTGGTCTTGCTCTTTTATACAATTGGACAATGTCTGCATTTTAATTGGTGAATTTAGACTACTTATAATTATGTTGTTATTGATACGGTTTCCTTTAAAATCTACCATCTCGATAGTTGTTTTCCGTTATCTCCATCTGTTTAAAAAATGCTTCCTTTTTTTGTACCCTGTTGAATTAAATACATTTTATGGTTCCATTTTGGCTTATCATTTATGTCTTTTCTTTTAAATGTTTTAGTGACTGCTAATAGATTTGCAATGTACATTTGCGATGTACAATGTCCATCTTCAAATAGTATTATACCTTACAACAGTATATTCCCCAAAATTCCATTTTCGTTTCTTTTCTTTAATCACAAAGAGACTGAGAGAGAGAGGGAGCACAAGCAGGAGGAGCGGCAGGCAGAGGGAGAAGGACCCTGGGATCATGACCTGAGCCAAAGGGAGTCACTTAACCAGCTGAGTCACCCAGGTGTCCCTGTAATTCTTCCATTTTCTTTGTGCTATTTTTGTTATATATTTTTGCTTTTACACATGATATAAACACACAATGCATTACTACTATTTTTATGTTAGATAATCAGCTGTTTTTAGAGCCATAAAAATAAGAAAAAAATGAATTTTATCTTTACCTTCATTTATTCCATTTCAAGAGCTTGTCATTGCTTTGTGTGGATCTTTGTTTCTGTCTAGTATCATATTGCTTTGGCCTGAAAATTTTCCTTTAATGTTTTTTGTAGTACAGACCTGCTGGCAATGAATTCTCTCAGCTTTTGTTTGTTTGAGAAAGTATTTCTTCTTAATTTTTGAAAGATATTTTTGCTGGTTATTCTGCTCTTTTCTTCTCTTTTCTTTTCTTTTTTCTTTTCTTTTCTTTTAGCACTTTAAATATGTCACTCCATTGTCTTCTAGCTTGCTTGGTTTCTGACAAGAAGTCTCCTGTAATTCTTACCTTTGTTCCCTTGTATGTATCCTTTCCCCCTGGATCTCTTTAAGATTTTAAAATTTTTTCTTGTGTTTTAAGCATTTTTAATGTGATGTACCTAACTATTTTTTTGGCTTTGTATCTTGATAGTATCATTTTCCTCTCTCTCTTTTTTTTTTTAAAGATTTTATTTATTTATTTGACAGAGATAGAGACAGACAGCGAGAGAGGGAACACAAGCAGGGGGAGTGGGAGAGGAAGAAGCAGGCTCATAGCAGAGGAGCCTGATGTGGGGCTCGATCCCATAACTCCAGGATCACGCCCTGAGCCGAAGGCAGACGCTTAACCACTGTGCCACCCAGGCACCCCTCCTCTCTCTTTTTTTATATGCCTTGTAATTTTTTTTTTAAGAAGGTGAACATTTTAAATAGCATAGAGTAGTCTGTAAATTGTTTTTGTACCTGAAATGAGCACACCTTTCCTTCTCCTAGGCTTTTAGTTATTTGGATTGGGGTTTGTTGTCGTCATGGTTAGCCACAGTGCATTGTAAGCTTAAAATTTCTGTGGCGTTGCCTTGTGTTTAGAGTGGGGGCTAGCGTGTCAGAAGGCTTTTGTAACGTCTTCTGCATCCTCAAGTTTCAATATTCTCCTTGAGCTGTGCCTCAGAGAGAGTCTCTCTCCACATTTGTGTAGGTCTTTCGGTGATATTCGACTGTTATTTGTCACTTGCTGCTTGTTAGCCTGGTCATGGGAAGTGGTGGGGAGTGGAGAGGTGTTTCTTGTCATTCTAATTAGACAGTCTCAGACAGGTCTTGTGTGCCTGAGTCTCAGGACTGTAGTGCTCTCAGTGCTTCTGCCCTCCAGAGGTAGTTCTGTCATCAGTAGGTTTTCTTCCATGGCTTAAGGGTGACTGTGTTGCTCTCCCCTCAGTGGTTTAAAGCTTTTGTTCTGTTGGGGAGACAGAGCAGTAGGATCTGGGTTAGGTTTCTTGTATTTCCAGCAAAAGCTCTGATTTTCTTCCTATGTCCCTGTAGCACAAGGGATGCTTTCTTAGGACTCATGCCAGACTTTTCTGTGAGTGCCCCGTGAGGTCTATGAATAAGAAATTGCAAGTGGGTGTGGATTTCCTGTAGATCCACTTCCTTCAAGGGGTTCTGAATACTCTTGCTAGCTCCTCCTCGACCTTTCCCAACTCGCTAATAGTTTTAGCTAAGTTCTTCACTGTCCAAAAGCCTGAGGTAAGCAGGAGCTCATGACTCATCTCTCCTTGTGGGTGCCTGTCTTTCCTCAAGTTTTAGGTTAGTTGGTTGTCCTATCACCTCAACTCCCTAATGGTTTCAAGAGAAGTTTTGCATGTGCTGTTTGGCCTTGTAAAATGATTTTTTGTAAGTGTAGAGGTGATGCTCTTTCTGGGTTCTCCATCTTAGCAGAAACAGGAAGTCTCACCCAGCACTTGTAAGCCTTAGGGCTTTTGCACCTGTTCACTCTACCTACGAGCCCCTTCCCTTGCCTCTACAACTTCTACTTGTCTCCATGACCTCATGTTCTCATCTTCCCCGAA
Organism: Ailuropoda melanoleuca; assembly: GCF_002007445.2. NCBI lineage: Eukaryota > Metazoa > Chordata > Mammalia > Carnivora > Ursidae > Ailuropoda > Ailuropoda melanoleuca. Next base: position 8,221,757 of record NC_048231.1, on the reverse strand, counting down.
GACAGGGAGCAGGTTTACACGGAGAATTAAACCATTAAATTACTCTGTTGATTCATAAACAAAAATCAGAATTATTGTCAGGAGACGTAGACTTTGAGTCTCACCTTTATTCTCAGCAAATCCTTTGTATTTGAGCCTCGGTTTATAAAGTAGGAATGCCAATGCCTGCCCAACCTCGTTTTCGAGGTGAGATATGGTGTGTGGCCATACCGTACACACTTTAAAAGCTCAGTTCCTATCAGCCCCGCAGCAGGCCTGTCCTGAAGAAAACCACACTCTTCCTAGCTACTGAAGAAGTTAATGGCCCCAGGGTAGCTGGCTTGGTCTTGTGTCAGAGTGAAATCTCTAGGGGAAAAGCCCTGCCTTCAGCTAGCAGCCACAGAGTAGAAAAGGTTGAAGCAAAATGCTGGTCTGGCCCCAGAAACGCCATCTTTTCTTGTTTTATTTACAAAGATTGTTGTCAAATACTAAGGAAAATAAATTGATTTCCATCTTTACTGATGTGTTAAAATTGCTGCAACACCTCATATTACCAAATAGATTTACTGTATAAATTGGAACATAGTTGGTACTTCGGGCAGGTCACAAATCTACTTTGGCAGGAGAATATCACTCACAGTCCATTGGTTATAAAAATTAGTTAATTCAAGACAAACATTACATTCTCTAATTCCTGGCACAAATCCCTCTAAATCCTCCATGCATTTCTGCTATTGAGCTAAAAGATATATATCCATCAGGTCACTTGATTCTCTGCAGACCTGATTTAGATGGTACTTATGCTAGTGCATCCACCAAGAAGAGATCGAGCTCATTTATTAAATCTGCCAGGCGGGAACCTAAATGATGGCATTTAATAATATTGCACTAATCTGTTGCTTTTATTTACTGCTCCCTGTCTTACTGAAGTAAATCTTCTCATGGAGAATGTCTTCTAATTCGTACAGTTTGACTCTCCTGTTGAGGAGCAAGGGTGGCTCATTGTCAGGTACGGCCTCATGAAAAATAGCATTTTTGAGTGCTTATGTGCAGTGGACAATGTCAGTGTCCATCCTGATTCCCTTGAATAACTTTGTAATGGTGGTGTATATGTGTGTATGTGCGTATGGTGTGTGTGTGTGTGTGTGTGTGTGTGTGTACGTGTCTCAGGGAGGGAGCAACGTAATATATTGAACCAAGATACTGTTAAATGTTTTGTATGTATATTTCACTTCATCTTCACCCCTCAATGAGGGAGGTACTGTTATCCTTTCTGAGGAAGCTTGCCCAAGGAACTTACCAAAGATCATGGTGCTAGAAAGTGCTGGTGCCAGGGTGTGGCACCCTGCCTTTGACCCTTCTGCCATGGTCTCCTCTGTATTTCAGTGGCTGGAAGGCTATTGACCATGGAAGGTGGCAGATGGCTAATGGATAGCTAGCCCTGGTCCATGTGGTCTTCTCACTCTTCTTTACCATTGTTTCAGAGTCCTGTCTGATCTGCAGAATTACCTTCCAACCCTCTTTAAAAAACTGGGACAGTTTTTTGTTGCTGCTTATCTGAAGACCCTGTTCAAGCTACATTTTTGATCTTCCAGGATGTGATTGTTACTATTTCATACACTGACACAGGTTTTCTTTTATGTCACACAGAGTTATCACAGCTAAAGTTTTTGCTGTTGCTCAGGACATACCAATATCTCCCAGCAAAGAGGGAAGTTGAGAGACAACTAAGAGGTGCCAGTCCAAGCTTTTCCTCTGGGTAGTGTGTTCAGAGAAAATAGCATGAAGTATCTCTTCAGTGCGCTAGAAGAGTGACTTCCCGAATGAGTAAAAGGAGACTGTGCTAGGTGCAAAAAAGAAGGGAAAAATTAACTTGGTAATAGTAGGAACAGGAGAAGAGGACAACCAAGCACCAAATGAAAGCCAGATACTAAATTTCCCAGTATGGCTTATAGTTGGAGGTGGTCACATGAACTACTCCGGGCCAATAAGATGCAAGGGGAAGTCTGCTTTGGTATCTGAAAATGTCTTTGCTTTCCTGATGAAAGGTACAGACAGGAGAGGAGAACTTACCTATTGCCTTCTTCTCCCCTTGAACTTGTCCGTGACGCCTGGGGTATGGCTGTCATCTTGTGACCAGGAGGCAGCAAGCATGAGGAGGGAAAGCTAACAATGCTGCAGTTGGTGGAAAAGAAACATAGAAGGAATCCAGGTCCTTGACATTGAGCCGCTGAAACATAATCAGCAACAGCTCATCTTTAAGCTCTCTTGTCATATGAGAAAAATGAAACNGCCATGACTTACTCATTCCGTAACTGGAAGTCTAATGTTCCACTCCCCTTCGCCCATTGTGCCCTTCCTCCCCCTGCCCCCCTGCAACCATCAGTTTGTTCTTGGTGTTTATAGATTTGATTGAATAGCAAGATTCCATGTTGAACTTGCTTTTGTTTCTGCAACTACAAATTGGAAATCTCAAACAAGTCATTCCTTACTTTTCCAGGGACCAGTAAAAAACTCGGCAAGATGAGCTCTTGCAAGCATCATCTCTGGATTTTCTGCAGTGCACAGTGGGAGCTCTCCCCTGCTTTGCTGAGAGGCAGATCTCAGCTTAATTTTCAGAAATTGGCTTGGAAAGCACTACCCAGTGCATAGCTCCCTCATTGCACACTCCAGTTTGCATTAGAATTTGCTGTTATGCATCTGTTGCCTACTGCACCACAAATGCCTAGAGGAGCTGTGCCTGACCCATATTTGTATCCCCAGAGGTTAGCATAGTGCTTGGCACATAGGTGGCCCTTGTATCGGTTAGTCCTGGCAGAAAGCAGTTGGTGATCTCAAATAGAAATAACTCAAAGTCTACTAAAATGATTATTCTTGGAGGTGTGAGTAGGATGTAGGAAACCAGAAGGTATAGTGTAGCACCATGAATTAGCAACAGCGGGGAGCCATTACTACCCCAGGTATGAAGGTAAGAGGGAGAGAGGTGAAGCCGGAGACATAGATCTGTGTGAACAGCTACTTTATTCAAGGGCTGCAGCCTATCCGTGGCAACCCCTTAGAGAGGGAGCAAGGAAATCAGTTCTCTTATCTTACTCTCCTCCCTCCTTTATCTCTTGCAGGTGCCACTCAGGGGCTGAGTCCATCTGCAGGCAAGGGTGCCCTGTTGGTGCAGTCTATGTACGTTTGGTCTCTCGGGGCTCAGAGCAGGGTGGACAGAGGTGGAGAGTGAAACTGTGGAAGTGAAAGGAAGATTTCTAGCACAGCACTCAATAAATATGTGCTGAGTGACTGTCCTGTTCATACAGCATGTTCCCTGAGGGAGTGAGCCTTAGGCTATGGCTGTTTCTCCTTCTTCCCTCCCCTCCTCTCTCCTTTGGTCACTCCCTTTCTCTAGTTGCCTCTGTTTCATTCACTCACTCAGTTAATGTTTGTTACTTGCTTGGCTATATGCCAAGCCCCTTCGCTAAACACCAGGTATCAAGAGCAACAGACATCATTGTTGGAAATAACACTTTGGGGTAAGGTTTTGATGGCATTTTGATGAATTTGCTTAGGGAACCCAGAAACGTTCATACTCTGCTAAGTTACACGTCCCTGCAAAGTTCCTGAAGGAAATATATGTGTGGAGAATGGATGCAAAGCAAGGTGCCATTGTTGGCTGAGACTAGGAAGCTGTGCCCGACCATGTGCAGGGCCCTCTCTTACCTTCCTGGGAAACCCTAAGTAGCTTATGCCAGAGCAGGCAGAGGCCTTTGCTTTCCATCCATATCTCCAACCCCCAAATCTGGGACCTAATCATCCTGATTAGAGTAGAAGCTGCTTTTGCCGTAATTCTCCCTATCCTCATATTCAGTCTGTTTTCTGCTTAGGGATTTTTATTTCTTTATCCCTCAGAAGTTTTAGTGCTGCTTCTAGGTTATCTTGCTTCTTCCCATACAAAAATTATCTGTAGGAAGAATAGAGGATTTTCTGTATTTACAATGGGATTTAGGAGGGATAGCAAGGCCTTCTGATCCCAGCTATCAAAACCTCCCTCATCTTTTGGCTGATATCTGAAATTCCCCCTTCATTGCTCATTTCTTTGACTTGATTTTGTTATGAAGGCAGTGCCAACCAGAAAGAAGAGCAGAAGGTATTGAGGGATAAAAAGATAAGGCTGAGAGCATGCGGAAAGCCCAAGGCGACAGTTTTACTGAGAGTTGGCCCTCCTTCTGCTCTGGCTGAGTTTCTGTTTAGTGATCTTGTTTACTTGAGAGATCATCACTGATGTACTCCCTTCCTTCTTTTCTGTCTTCATTCATTTCTTCCTTCTTTTCTTTTTACAGTTCTGTATTTTTAAACCCAGGTATAGATTTGTGTAACCACTGCTATGATCAGGTTATGGACCAGTTCCATCACCTCCAAAACTCCTTTGTGCCATCCCTTTATATTCACATTCTCCATTCCCACCACCCCTAGGAACCACTGATCTGTTCTCTGTCACTACCATTTTGTGTTGTCAGGAGTGACATATAAATGGAGTCATATAGTGTGTGACCTTTTGCAACTGACTTCTTTAATTCAGCATAATGCCTTTGGATTCACCCAGGTTGCTGTGTATCATACCATCTGCTCTTGATCTCCCATGTATTGGATCAACACCACTGTGCCTGAAATCTAGAGACTGGAACATTGTATGTATATTGTTCAGCTCTTACTGGAAGCATGTGTTCTCTTCAGGCTCATTTACTTGCAAGGAATAAAGACCCATTCAACCTTACCCAAGAAAATTGGAGTTTATTATAAGAATCCAGGATTCTCCCAGGATTAAAAAATAAGACTCAGATTGCAGCCAGTCTGGAAATGGGAGGTGGTTTTGGATCCAAGCCAGGCTTTGGGGAGAGTATATGATCACAGCCCCTCTCTCAGGAGCTGCATGGTCTCTCTCTGTAGATGTGCTTTGTCCTTACTCTTTACCAGCTGGCTTTCCCTGATTATATATGCTATCTATTTTCTTCTTCAGTCTTAGTACTTGGCCATAACAGTGTCTCCTACCCCTGCCCTTAGAACATTCCTGATTCTGGGGCGCCTGGGTGGCACAGCGGTTAAGCGTCTGCCTTCGGCTCTGGGCGTGATCCCGGCGTTCCGGGATCGCGCCCCACGTCAGGCTCTTCTGCTGTGAGCCTGCTTCTTCCTCTCCCACTCCCCCTGCTTGTGTTCCCTCTCTCGCGCTGTCTCTCTCTCTGTCGAATAAATAAAATCTTTAAAAAAAAAAAAAAAAAAAGAACATTCCTGATTCCAAATCGTGCTGTGGATTCAATGCCTGGGGAAAAATCTGATTGGTTCTCTGGCCATCTGATGAAATGGGTCTCTGTGTCTGGTGGGTCTCAGGGGTGGTCTCTGGCCATCTGATGAAATGCCTGCCTTGTTCTAACCACCAGTGTTTAGTGCACATGGGATGCAGAAGACTCTTTAGAGGAAGGAGAGTTGGAGGGTGGGGCAGACCATGAATGACCCCTCTAGTATTTCCCATTAAGAAAGTAGTCTATATGAAGGACCGTTAACAAGTCCATTAATTTTCTTAGATGTTCTCTTCTTCATACTTTGATCAAACCAGGCTGTAGGAAAGATGTAGTCGGGCCATCTTGCTTGATATCCGGCAAGCTGCTTTCCCTGAACTGTGCTTTGTTACCCTGCTGGCTCTTACTAAGCGATATTACAAGAGCATTTTCTGATGGTGAGGACATTATCCATGCAGTGCTTCTAATGTGATGCTTCATGTGAGAAATAGGTTTTAGTGAAAAATTTGAGGACATGCTTTACTTCCTCTAAGGGATTGACACGTTTCCTTCCTCCTGAACAAAGGAAGCTGGTAACTCATCACATCTCCTTCTGTGTTGGTGTCCAGGACATTCAGTTCTCAGTAAGCTGAGGTTTGGCTGTAGCAGCTGCCCAGCTCCTGATGGTCTTCACCTTTGTGTTCTTGGCCTGGTCTTAATGCATTCTTCTTTTTCTTAATCCTGAATTTTAAACATGCATTTGTTTCCCATGAGCCATCTCCCAATATTTCAGAGAATGAAGACTAGTATAAATAAACAAACAAACAAACAAGCAAACCATACTAGAGAGAACGATGGGCTCTGGGGCTTAGTTCCTGGACCCAGGTTCCTATCTTGACTATCCCATTAGGTCTCTTCCAAAAAGCTAATGATAATAGTCACAGACTTTTCAAGGTGTGAAAACCTAAGCAATCACAAAATAGCTTATATTCAGCATTATATCAAGAGTTCTAAGAACGTATCTGCATAATCTAATCTTTATACACCAAAGGAAATTGATATTGAGGCAAGTTACTTAAAACTCACTAACACCAGACATAGAAAGTGGTAACTATGTGAGGTGATGGGTATGTTAATTTGTCGGACTGTGGTGAATATTTCACAATGTATACATAGATCAAATCACCGGGTTGTACACATTAAATGTATATAATTTTAATTGTCAATTATACCTTAATGAAGCTAGAAAAACAAAAACAAAAAAAGCCAAAACAAAATGAAACACCTACTCGCTACGTGTCAGTTTCTTTTTGTGAAAAGGAGAAATAATACCTCCCCTCTAAGGATATGAGAAAAGTTAAATGGGATAAAAGATATATAATACCTAACATAGGTGTGATACATAGTAGGCACTTAAAAATATTAGCAACCTTTCCTACCTCGTCCAAATGTGCGCCACCAGTGGCCTCTCCTGTCATCTTTGGTGAACTTCCTGTCTTACATGCGATGTTGGATGTTGATTTTATCTAATCTAAATATCTCTTTGGTTCTCTTTTGTGCAAATGGTTACCTTATTTGACTATGGCCAGAACAGGAGTGATGCTTAAACTCCCTTGTCCAGTCACAAGCATAGAATGATAATTCCTGCTAAGTCATTTTGGATGATAAGGATGAGGTTTTGTCTGTGGAAATTTATAGCAGCCACCTTTGGGTCTGGGAATTAATTAAGGAAAGGTTTGTTTTCTGAAAAAATGTAGAGTTGACCCCGATGGACCATTTGGCTTTCTTTGGAGGGTTAGGTGTTGGTAAGGGGTTGTCACAGAGCAACTTTGGAATCATTGCTGCTGACCTGGCCTCCCTGAAGGGGCTCACGCATGCTCCTCTAACAGGAACTGCTCCTTGTACTGTGGGCCAGTTGGGAGCCATTAGGCTTGGCTGTGCCTTTATAATCTTTATTATCGTCTATCACGGGGCCCATAAGTATTTAACCAGAGAGACTGTTCCTGAGCTCCACTGACACAGAACAGGTCAATAGCAGGTCACCTGTTTTACAAAGCCACAGAGGCTGCTTAACACAGTAGCACTTGACAGGGCATCATTGCCAGACAGATCTGAAATGGACACTGTGATCCTCTGCACGCAGCTTAGCACAGGGAGCCAATTAGAAACTGGGGGCACCCTCGTCTCACCTCCACCTGAAAACCCTTGAAAGAAACACTGGTCGCCATTAAAAGACCAAAAGAGAGTATTTGTGCAGAACCCATGAGATCGCACTTACTTTTCACATCCCTTTAATAGACTGTGGCTGCTAGGAATGATGCTTTCTCATTATTAGTAATTTCCTGGACATTATTCCAAACCAAGCTGTCCTTGAGACCAGACTGATAGGAAGAATTAGGATGTCACATCTCAGGTTTCCACCCAGATGATTTAGAATTAAAGGTCTCTTTCAAATGTTTTTCCTGACCTTCATCTCAGACATTGACTGACTAAGAATCTGATAGCACAGGGGGCTTTATTCTCTGGCTATTGACCTTGGCTTCAAATTTTGAATTACACAGGAAGCCAAAGTTTTTATAGCTGAGAGTCTCCAGGAAAGGGCCATGATTGGAAATCTCCTGTGGAAGATTCCAGGGTCATGGAACTTCTATCTAGCCCCATGGAGCTCCTGTCTCACCTGCTTAAACTTGAACTAGAGGGAGAAATCCTTTTTGGGGGAGAATGTTTTTGAGCAATAGACTGGAAGGCCGAGTCTTCAATTCCTTCCCCAAACTTCCATATCTTATATAAATTGAGACAATCTCTTTTGGGCAGCCAGCCTTGGGAGAGCAGATACAATTTCTGCTTCCCTTCACAAAGTCCCCTTCTGAGATACCTTTATGTCAAGATTTGGGACACATTTATATTAATCACTTCCCTGCAAGGAAAGGGTGGAAGAGCCAAAGATGTGGTTAATTGGAGCCCCGTCCCTCCCAGACAATGACACTATTGTCCAGAATCTCCAGGGCCTTCAGTATCATCCCAGCTAGACTGTTTTCATCCTTTGTGTTTCTCCCTCTCAGGAAACCAGATGTCATGAGCTTAGCAAAACCTGCAATTCCGTCTGACACCTTGATGCCTTCCTTTCCTTTGGAACTTTCTTCTCTGGCAGCAGCCAGAAGCCTCCCCAAGGAGGGTGGATGCTGAGCAAGTGAGAAAGGGACAGAGGGCATGAGAACTCCTAGTCCAGAGGAAAAGATGCCAATGGGGAAAGAGAAAGTCAAACCAGAGCCGAAATGAACCACTAAAAACAGCAGGTGTATACATATTTGGGGAGTATAGTAAACCTTTATTATGTATCATGTGAGTCTGTAATTTAAATCTAAGTTTTGATCATTTTTGACTGTGTCCCATAGTAAGAAATAAATTTTATGTTCTAACTCAGTCTACATACCCAGTTTTACAAACAACATTCACCATCACTTCAATGTGATGCCATTTTTATCTGTCCTATCCCACTCTATTTTTTTCTATCAAACCCAACCTTACTCTCTTCAAACCTTTTCCATTCTATTTCATTAAAAAGAGAGAGAGAGAGAGAGAGAATGGTGGCTACCTACTAGATTAATTTCATGATCCATTAATAAATCATAACTGGCATTTTTTTAAAATAGTGGTTTGTTAAAATTCATGGATGTGCAGACTTCTGTGTTCATAGACTTTCAGAACCGTAGATCATCCATGTCTAGTGTAACTTCATTTTCCACGGGAAGACGCTGAGCCCTAACGAAGTTGTAGGTCAGCCTTGATTATACAGTGGCTGATGGGAGAACCTGTATTCTTTCACAAAATCACATGGTGATGCAAGAGGGAGCATAGCGTGGGACAAAGGGCCCAGGATTGCAATTTGTAGATGAGTTTTGTTTAGAACTCTGTGACCTGGAACAAATCACTTACACAAATTGGCCACAGATCCTGTAAAATGTGCAATTAGGTAAAACGTAGGCAAGGCTTTGCAAATGGTGACATCCAAAGGTAGAGAATAACTGTTTTCCCTGCCTTTTTTGCACCTGCAAGGGCAGGTATTTCTGAATTTCTAGACCCCTGGGTTTGGGACTGACTGAAAAAAGTCTGTGTGGTAATTGGCCTCTCTCTTTTCATCATCTACAGACTCCTAAGCCCCCTACTTTACCTTCTCTTTTTTTATGATTTGTTTTTTCTTCTTGGTTTTATCTTATCATTTCCTGACATTTCACAGCTAAGATCTTTGTCAGTGTGTCTTGGCTTCTGGGTCTTCTTAAATAATTCAAAGTCAATGCATGGTTAGAAATAAACAGTCCATATAGAGGTGATAAGCATACTCACAAAGGTCTGTGCAGGCCTGTAGCAACCACTGGACTGGTGTCTCTATGAGTTTGAGAAATGGAAAGAGGCAGACCGGCCATCTGGAAATTCATCTAAGTTGTTCCATCTGTGTCTTAAGAGAATGAGGACATTCCATAAACAGAATCAGTAGGCATGAGTAAAACATGTGGATCCTGTCATTATTTGGTTCCAAGGAAGAAGCATGTTGCCCCTGGGGCTTTCAGATACATGAGATTTTCTCTGATGTGAAGGTAAGCAGATGTGAATGGTATCACACCAACAGAAGTTGCTCTTTCCTGTGGTGGCTTCAGACAGCATCTGGAGGGTGGAGTCTTGTTCACAGGTGGCTTGGTCTAGAAAGAGGTTCAGCTGGCATCAATCCCTGTGAGGCATTTGGTTTGTATGTTCAGGTTCCACAGGGACGAGTATCTCAGGAGACCCGAGGAGGAGGGGGTTGTTGTAGTGTGTTGGGGGGTCCCCTAGCAGCTCCTCAGACATGGATTACCCTGGCTTAGTGCTCTCAGAAGCAGAGTTGACCTTGGTCTGGGCTCATGATCGCCCTGGGGCCATTTCTCTGCACTGCATTGGAAGAGGTTCAAGGAACTGAAGTTCGCTTCTCTAAGGACCTTGGTATGTCTTAGAACCACAGGAAAAATTTGCCTGGAAAACATTTAAATAAATCCATCTGCTTATCCTTCCTGTTCCATATTTGAAAGATAAGGCAAGGATAAGGCTCATTTTGTTTTTTCTCCTATCAACATAAATTCTGCTCAAATATCTGGTTCAGTTTCTTTAGTAATTTATGCATTCTCAGCTCAGTGGTTTTCTGCAGAACCAGCCTTTTATGAGAAACTAGAATTTTCCCAGGGAGAAAATTGCCTTCTTTGTCACTGTAGTCTATATTTGGTGCATAGCCACCTGTGTGACATGACCTGAGTTTTCACATCTAAAATGAAGAAGCTGTACATAGAGAAGACATCTTTTTGTGGTGGTTAAGAGCACAGATTTCGAGAGCCAGGCTGCTTGAGTTTTGATCTCTACTTTACCACTTACCAGGGGTATGACCATGGGAAAATTACTTAACCTGTGTTTCAATTTTTTCATCTATGAATTGGTGATGGTAATAATAGTATCTGTGTCATGAAAATGGTGTAAGTTAATGCAGTGCCTAGTTATAGAAATTGTTATCTGAGATTTAGTGGTTTTCTCACTTAGATGAGCTATAAGTTCCCCTATACTTTTAAAGGGGGGTGACAAGCTTATAATAGTGCCATTTTACATGGGAATAACTATTGTTTATAAGACTTGTCCCTATGTATTATCCTCTGGAGGAGATTGAGGCTGAAAAGTTAGGGGACCTGTTTAAGGACATACTTTGTAAGGGGAGCAGCTGAGATTGGAGCTGAGTCTTTTGACTTCGTTTCTGGGTCCTTTCCTTACATGATAATGTCATTCAGTTGGGTATTGATATTGCCCTCTTAAATGGTCTTCCTCTTGCTACCTCTCATTATATTAAGACAGTGCCACCATTCTCCGAAGTACTGGATGCCACCAGGGACCCCAAATCATCCATAACTTTTTCTGCCCCTTTCTATTTTAATTAGGATAACGCTGGCTGCTATAACATAAACTAAAAACTCAGTGGCTTAACACACTAGCAATTTATGTCTCACTCATGTAAAGTACAGTATCAGTGTTTTCAGTTCTCAGTTTTTGGTAGGTGATTTGTGTGGTTATTCAAGAACACAGGCTTCTTTTGGAGTGTCTCCATCTTCCTCCGGGACCTTGGAATTTCTCTCTTTTTGGGTGGTAGATGAGGCAAAAGACCATGATAGTTTCTCACTCGCTTTGAACCCTAAGTAACACACATCGCTTCCTTTTATGTTTGAATGGCAAAAGCTACTTGTGTGGCCCCACCTAGGTGGAAGCAGGGGTCAGGGAAAGGTAATCCCTGGCTGGACAGTCCCTTCCTGACAAAACCCTAAGGAAGCATGAATTTTTGGTCATCAGCTAGCCATCTTGGTCACACATATCCACCCCACTTTCAATCAGCTTCCAGTTATGCCTATTCTCTCTCCAAATATTCTCTCATATTGGTGCTCCACTTCCATTTCCATTGTCATCACCCGAGGTCAGGACCTTCTAATCTCATCCTAAGATACTATCCTCCTTAAGTGATTTCCTTGCTTCCATTCTCCATATTTCCCCATGTGTCCCACATGCTATAGCCCAGATTAATCATCCTGATCTACTGTTTCATAATGTCATCTTCATTGGTTCCATTCAGCAATAACTCTGGTGATGGGGGTCCTATTCACACAGTGATAGGGGCTGAAGGGACTCAGAAATGAACAATAGCTTGTCCCTGCATTTAAGCTGCTATGAGCTATAGAGCAGGCCAGGGAGTAAGTGCTGGGATAGAAGTATCAATAAATTGCTGTATGTATATAGAGGAGGGAAATATTAATTTCTCAGAAAGGAAAAACAATTCTAGTTAAGAATTATTAAGGAAAGTGAAGCACAAGACTTGGGAGGAGGTAATGAGAGTACATGTAGCTTCTGAAGCAGATCAAATCTTTGGGCCAAGGTGAATTTCATTCCAGGGAGGTGAGAGAGGTCTAGCTGAAACTGCTGAGTAACTGGGTAAACTTTCAGGGCATGGTGGTGATTTGGAAAGGTGCTTGCGGGATTAAAGACAGGTAGATTTCTGAATTAAAAAAAAAAAAAGAATTTAGGAAGTTCTTAGCTAGAACTTTGATCAGTTTGAACAAAGATCCTATGGAGAATTTGGAAGAACAGTTTGGCCTGGATGATGGTATGGTTTGGCATATTAAGTTGTTAAATGAATTAATTTAAACTTGGAAGGAGAGTTATAAATGTGTTCCAAGAACCTGTTATTGCTCTCATACCTTTAAAAAAAAAATCAATGATTTTGGTAGAAGACTTGATGCTCAAATTTGTGGTTGATATGAATTTGAGAGCTAAGCTAGTATCTTTAGTAAATTCTTTTTAAAATTCTCTGGGTACTTTTTGGAATGAAAAAAGACCAATGAGATATTGTCCTACGTATGATAAATTTCCTCTGTATATGTTTATCCCCTTCGGAAAAGATAGAAGCCAAGAATTTCTAATTATATTTTGGCTCAGAACTGATCATGTATTAAAAGTTAACTTTGTCCCAGTCAGCACCACTCAGCCAGACGGATGTTCTTGCCTATTACATTTAAAAAAGAAGTGGTCAAATAGAAGTTAGATCCTGAATCCTCTGCCTGAATTTTAGGAGGAAATAAGTTAGTGAATTATACTGTCCTGCATACTTCCCCAGTCCTACCCTTCTCCTACTTTTGAAGTAATACTCTTGGGAAAAAGGATCAGTGAGACGTTGGCTGTGCTCTGATGAACAGAAGTTTGGAAATTCAGCATAAATATGTGAGCCCTGAGCACTAACTGGAAGTGCTGCGGTTGGTGGCATCAGGAGATGTCCGAAGGCCCAACTCTACTCCCCTGGGTACTTCAGGATGAAAATCAAGGGGCCTGCTAAGTTGAGCCATGGTTTAGATGGAATGATTTAAGTCATGACACCATAGCCCACTCCATACCAAGGAGACGGGCACTGGAGCGTCTTCTATTCTTAGGCCAGGGGTGAAGGAATATGGGTTGGGTCCATGCTCCTAATAAGTGGACTTCTTTTCTTTTATAAATGCCCAGTGCTAAAGAGTCCTTAATTCAGTTGAGTCATGCAAGGGGCTGTCTTCTGAGTCAGCAAGGACATGTATCTGAAAATGTTGAAACAGAAGCTACATGGCCCCTTGCTACTAATGTTGTAGAGGGCATTCCTAAGCAGGGCAGGGAGCAAGGAGGCTTTAGGAGGAGAAGCCTTTGAACATCCCTTAGAGTACCAAAATATCCAAACTCCCAGGTTGCCATTGATAGCCTCCACTGTCTTATAAGGAGTTAACTTCAGCATCAGAAATATTTGGGTTTTAGTCCAGCCCTGCCGCTTAATTTTGAAACATTGAATAAGTTAGTTTGCCTTTCTGTATCTCAGCTCTCTTACCTGTAAAATAGGGGATACAATATTAGTATATCAATAGTTAACTCGTCAAGAGATAGCTAAAATAATCTGTTGATCAAGCATAGCTCAGTTTGCTGGCCTTACTTCAGTAAAGAAGAGATCACCATTTGGCAAAGACTATAGTGTCTCTGGAGGAATAGGTCAGGAGAGGGACTTACGGGGTTTTAGAGCCTAAACTGCATGGCTTTAAGGTGGGTCTCAAAGAGCAGGAGAGGTTGGAATTGCGCAGTTTAGAACAACAGCTTTGGATGAGTAGGCACTGTGAGGCAGAGGTCTGGAAGTGAGCTATTTTAGGTACTTCACAGATTTATCTTCCAGGAGTAAGTATTTCAGGAACAAGTAGCTAAACTATTTTTGCGTGGTCCTAGTATTGTTTCCAGGAATAAGAAAGTTTCAGTTAATACTTACCTCATAAGGCTGTTAGGAGGATTGCATAAGATAATGGACAAAAGTTTCTACTTTTATAGTAATAAAAGTACAAAGGTACATACAGTTCAGCAGCTGCTCAGCAAATGTTAAATATTGATTGTTGCCCATTCCTTTACACTCCCTATGTTGCTGTGGCCAAAGGAAACCCCACCTTAATATGTCAGTATCTTTATAAATATCCTCTCATCCTGGAATTTCCTCTTTCAACTTATGCTGTTCTAGAGAAATACAAAACTTCAAAACTGCTCAATGCCCTTTCCTCCATCCCACTTACCTAGACCTCTCCTAGTAGGAAGAGATTTTATCTTCTGAACTTCGTTTGGAGCTCTCCTTTGTGATACTCATTGCATTCTACTTTCTACCTATGATATGTGCTTCTGGATACTATTTCTCCTGTTAGACCCTAAAATCATGTTTTTGCCCCCATAGAGCCCCCCCCCCAGAGTACTTAGCCCAGAGCCTTGCGGTGGAGTGGTTCTTTAGATGCTTGCTGATTTAATAAACATAATTTATTATTGATCAAACCTAAAATTGAAGATCTTAAATAAGAACTGCAGCTTAAGGCAAAGCCTGGGTCTTTTTGCATACTTTGCACACAGTAGGTGAATCCATTGCCTTGGGCTATCTGAAAATGTGACCGGATGATGCCAGACTGATAATATGGAAGAGGCATGTTTGCAGAAATAGCAAATAAGCCGTCATGCAGAATGTGGTGGTAAAGGAATCCAAAGAGCTAGTAGTTAAGTTCAGAGATGTGGACAAAAAAGGCCATTTCAAACATGAAACGTTGGCTGTTATTCATGGCTAAAGATCTAACTAGGAAAGACCAACTAGCAGATTCATTAAATGATCCTGTTTCCCTTAGGTCATGGTCACTGCTTGTTAAGTTACCACAATTGACCAACATGTCCCCTCTTGGGATCCATTTGGTAGGTCCCACAAGATTTTTGAAGTTAACCTTGGAAATAGAGGCCTAAGTTAAGTTAAAAACTGATTATGTTAATTAAATATTTATCAAAGCTCCCATACATAACTTATTAAACATTTTAATGAAAAAACATGTCACATTGTTTTATAATAATAGCTACCATTTTATAAATGTGGTGCTTTATTTTACATTAACTCATAGAATCCTCACATAATCCTATGAGGGATTTTTTACCCCACTTCCCTTGGAGGGGAACCAAGATTCAGAGGGGTTAAGTTACTTGCCCAGTATCTCTAGGTCACCAAATGGTAGAGCCCAAATTTCAAATTTCAGGGTGGTTTCACTCCAAAGTCGTGTTTTTAACACAGAAGTAATTGAATATACATATACTGATATGTATTAGACAAGGCTGTTGTCTAAAAGCAAGATTGTTTTACTACCTGAAACTGATTTTTTGGTATGGGAGAAACATTGTGGAAGAGATAGTATATGAATATTATATGTGAACTTATGTAAGTTTTTCTAAAAAACTTATATAGGTTTAATTATATATGCATTATGCCTATATACATAAACTCAACTAGTTATTAGTAGTGAATAAAAATACTATTTCTATCAAATTTGCTTAATGGTCCTTAGCTATATCAGTTTTACACACTCTCACATACCTGTTAGGGTGGCAAGAGATATATATGTCTTAATAAGTGCCAGGGGAATAGACCGAATAGTCAAGGAATATCAAAGATGCAAAGTTTATTTCTCTATTTACTTACATAAACTAACAAGTATAAAATGAACACAGGACTCTTAGAGCCTTGAGTGAGCTCTGGCTATTATATGTAATTTTTTTATAGTTGTTTTATTTTTCCTACCAAAAGCCAATGTGTTCATATAGAGGCTTACAAAAGTGGTCAAGAGTGACAAAGACTAACAATTGACTTTGCATTTAAAACAGGATAATGTGTATCTTTTCAAATAGTTCTCATGTCCCTGGAATCATAAAACAGAGTATCTTTCCTTAGTTACTTGTGGCTGCACATTCTTCACAAAATAAATGGGACTTGAGAGTCCGGGCAGGACACAGGCGGGTTCTTCTCCTGCTGAGGAATTCTCTTGCTACCGCCGTGCTTTCTCAGGTCGTTCATCGTAACAGAATTTTAGAGCAGACCTTTGCGATCACCCGGTTTCCTGTTTCATTTTATTGACTTGGAACCTGAAGGCCAGGTAGGCCTAGTGGTTCCCCAAGTGTGAGGACCAGTAGCATCTGCCTCCCTCTGGAACTTTATGGAAATGCGCATTCTCAGGTCTCATACCACACCTCCAGACTCTGAACACTGAGGGTGGGGCCCAGCAATCTGCATTTTAACCAGCCTTCCAGAGGATTCTGATTCAGGCTCTAGTTTTAAAGGCAGTGGCTTGAGGGGTGCCTGGGTGGCTGGGTGGTGCACTCGTTAAGCCTGGGACCCTTGGTTTCTTCTCAGGTCGTGGTCTCAGGGTCCTGGGATGGATCCCTGTGTCTGGGTTCCTGTGTAGCCAGACATTCTCTCTCCTCTCCTTCTGCGTCCCCCCCCCCGCCCCGCCGCACGCAGGCAGGGGCATATGCGTTCTCTCTTTCAAATAAATAAATAAATCTTTAAAAACAAAACAGAACACTGGCTTGAGCCATTTGTGCAAGGTCATGCAGCTGCCAGCAGGGCACAAAGCCAGGTTTCCTGGCATCCCATGGAGAGCTCCATCATTCTGCTTCTGCCCCTCCCTGAGCTCCTGAGCTTCACTCACTGCATGGTTTACCCGCCCCCCCCCCCCNACTAACTGCCTTTCCCCCCCCCTCAGCTTGCTGAAAGATCTAAGTTCAGGAGCTATTACCTAATTATATTAATTTCATGTCTGGGGATTTTAACAATTTCTTCAAATTGAAGTTTTAATATTACCACAAATCCTTGCCCTGAGCAGAGGTATTGTTAGTTCCCCTTGTTCCTAGTTTTTTCTTTGCTTTTCAAGCAAAGTTCAGCAGCTGAGCAGACATATTTTCTTTCAGTCTTCTGAGCAGACAAGAAAGGCTCCTGCTCTTTCATAAGCAATATTCTTTCTCTAGTGACTGTTTTGATCCTATCCTGACAAAACTGCACGCCAGGATTACCCCTTTCAACTCTATTCTCAAAGCACCAGCTTCAGTGCCACTGCTTGACCTCCCATGTTGAAAGAACGAGGCTCTCCCGCCATCCCCGTGGACTGTAGGCAGGGCAGACACCTTGTCTGACCCTCCCCCCCTGTTCTTCAGGGATAGCTTCCATGGAGCTGAGCTTCCAAGGGGCTCCACTTCCTTTAATCTCCCTTTTCTCGGCCTGCATTTCCTCTGGGCTTCCATCTTCAGGCTGGGAGCCTGTTGTGGTCACAAGGCCCTGGCAGGAAACTGTGTTTTATGGCTTTTGTCTTCCATGACAGAAGTTTGTAGGGAAGCTGAAGGGCACTTTTGAGCTCCACTAGGCTTCTGCTTGGTATAAGGCTTACTAACCTGGGCCTAGTTGGGAAACTCTGAGGCCATGGAATGTTTTCTTTTTTCACCCGTCTCTTCCTCTTGTCCCAAGGAGTTCTCTTTCAATCTGGACCTTCTCCATGTGGCTAACCTAGGCCATACCCAAACTGGCGAGCTCTTGGGCATCTGGGGGGCTTCTAGGTCAGAACTCTGGAAGAAAGTATGCTCCGGGCAGCCCTGAACCAACATCCTGAGTGGGCCCAGAGGGCCTGGACTTGAACTGGCTTCCCAAAGACCCCTCAGGGTGAGGCTGGCCCTGGGGACTGACCAGAATCCAAAGAGCCACAGGGAGAGAGAGGGAAAGATTTCAGGAAATTTCTGCTAGGTATTTGGATCCATGACATTTGTCTACTTGAGGTCAGATTTTCCATACCGAAAACTGTAAATACTAATATTTGTTCAGTGCCTCTGGGCTTGGGTTTAGATGAGTACACCTTTGCATGATTCTGTTTACATTAGAAGCTGTTGTGGAGTCCCTGTTGACATATAAAATGACAAAAATTATAGTACTGTTAGGGAGTCTGTTCCATGGTTTTCTGTCATGGGAACGTTATAGACCACGAATCCTGTCCACCTGGCACAGTGGATACTATTAGCCTCATTGTCCCAGTGAGGAGACAGAGACTGAGATTAAGTAATTTGCTTAGGGTAAGACACTAACCAAGGGAGGAAACTTTGTGACAGTTTTTTTGTTTTTTGTTTTTTGTTTTTTTTTTGTTTTTTCCTGTGAAGCTTTGGTATGGACGTTAAGGCACATTGACTCTGAAGTTCAAATCCTAGCTCTGCCACATAGTACTGTAAGACCGGGCTATACTGAAGCTGCTTCTACCTCAGTTTCCCCATCTGTAAAGTGGGCATAATAATGGCATCTACTTTATAAGGTTGGTGTAAAGATTTAAGAATTAGGATAATTAAATACTTAAAAAACGCCTGGCATAAAGTAATCACTATATGTGTGTTGGCTAAGAGAATGGAAGGCTGAAAAAAAGCACTGTTTCATATGATTTGCCAAATGAACTAATCCTTTAAAGTAGGCTTTTCTACATGTCTAATGCTTACTTTCTGGCTCTTTTCAGTGCTAGGTAATAAAACAATTCAGTGCTTAGTAGGAGAGTCCAGGAGGGGATATGTATTTTTACTTAGAACAAATAACCCATTTATCACTCCCCTCGCCCCCTCCCCTTCTCTCCCACCCCTCCCAGAGTGCTCTCTGGGCACCCTGCACCTTTGTAACTCTTGTGGCTGCAAATCACACAGCAGCCCGTGCTGAATTCCATTTGCAGTACAAAGAGACTGCCAGGAAGGAATGGGCTTAATTAGTAAGAGATGTTCAAGGTAAAGCCTTTACAAAAGAGCTAACCGTGCTGTGTTAAAGGGAGGAAATATGATGAAAGCCACCATTACGGGAGCCAGGATGAGGCATACATTTCCTTAGCCTTTGCCTGCCATATCACATCTGCTTAGATGTCCCAGCTCCCACTGCAGGGTAGTTCAAAGCTTAGGTTTCTGACTAGTTATCATGGAACAGCGTAAGAACCGTGGAGCTTATGCCATCAGATCTGTAACGACTTTGGCCAATTAAGGTGCCAACTTGGGGAAAAGGTAAGGGAGAGAAACAGAGACCCATCCCCCCAGCGAGATGTGAGAAGCAGACATGGAAGTAGACTTTCCCATCGAAGTAGAAATTTCTAAGCCTAAGCCTGGAGATAAGCACCGTGGGGCACAACACTGACTGAGCCATGACTTTGGATGATAGGATAGAAACAACTGAACTGAGGTGGCAACAGCTCTGCAGAGCTGGGACTTGACCAGGTTACTGGGTAGGAGGGAGGGCTAGCGTAAGCAATAGACTCAGAAATCTTTAAAAAGATTTTTAAAAAGTATTGTATTAGTGTACATCTGTGAAGATGACAGTTGTACTCTAATTATGTAAGAGACCTCTATTCTTAAGACATACACTGAAGTATTTAGGGACAAAGAGCCACATGTTATGTAAGTTAAACGCAAATGGGGGTAAAATGTTAACAACAGGCAAATCTGGGTAAAAGGTATTTGGATATTCCTTGTACTCTTTTTAGTTTTGCAACTTTTTTGTAAGTTTGAAATTATTTCCAAATTAAGTGTTAAAAAATAAAATGTTACTGAGTCACTAAGGTGTTAGAGTTGATTGTTGCCCCAGCACAGCCCCTATTTTCTTGACCAGGACAGATGGAATTGGGACTGTGTTGCAGGGCTAGGAAGTTAATTGAGAGATGAAGAAAGAGTTCCTAGAGGAAGATTGTTTGAAACATAAGGAGGAATTAACCAAGCAAAGAGGGAGCAGTATTCCAAGCGGGGAACTATGTATGAAAGCCAGTAGTGAGAGAGAGTACAGTACGTTCACGGAGCAGAAAGAATTCAGCATGGCTGGGACATAGAGGTTGAGTAGGGAAGAGATGAGAAATGATGCTGGAGATGTAGGCAGGGCCAGGTCCCAAAGGGACATATAAGCCATTTTAAGGTGTTTGGATTTTACAGTAAGGGCAGTGGAAAATCATGAAGGGTTTAAGCAAGAGAGTGCCATGATCATGGTTACATTTTAAAGTGGATTGGAAGGGAAGAACACTATTTCAGAAAAGGTCGGTGGGGTAGTGGCCAGAGGGATGGAGAGGTGTGGGAGAGTCGAGGTTTGAGAGCTGGTTAGTAGATGAAGTCTATTGTCCTGGGTGATTGATGGGTGAGAAATGGGAGGCATGAATAACTCCCTAATTCTGGCTGAGGGAATCTCGTAAATAGTCCTACCATTCTCAAACTAAGAAACTCAGGAAGAGGGGCAGGTTGATTAAGGGAAAATAATGATTTCAGTTTGGACATTTCAATTGGAACATCCAGTGGAGCAATGGTCAGGACGCAGTGGGATGTGTGGGCAGGGAGCTCATGAAAGAAGTCAAGGCTACAGGTAGAGACATGGGAATTCCCAGCACCTTCATGGGAGTGGTGAGGTCACCAGGAAGAGGGTAGAGTGGAGGAGAGAGCCTAATGCAGAACCCAAGAGCAGTAGGAGTTCGGACTTGATAATGAGATACTCTTCTGCAGTGCCAGTGGAGATAGGTTCTAACCACTCCTGTGTCTCAGTGTCTGCCTTAGCTCACTGGGGTAGTAAAACTCTGCTAATTGATACTTAGACAAGGAATTAGATTAGATTTGGAAGCTTCAAAATAGCATGTTTTTACATTTACAAGGGATTTCTGCATGTTTAATGATTAAAGGATTTTCTACAGTTAGTGAGTGATCTGTTGACACCTCATTTTATAGATGGGGTCATCGAGCTCTAAATGCTCTGCTCTCTGTTTCTCAGGGATTTGGCTGGCGAGCTAGGGCTAGGGTGCCAAGCTTTTGGCATTTAGACTTAGTGTAATTCCAAATTAATTATTCACAGGTCAAGACATGTTACATATGCCTTTTTATATTCTTTTTGGGTTTTAACCCTCAATTTTTCTGGTTCCATTAGCCACTGCTCTCATTTTCACTGGTGTGTTTTTTGGAAGGCTACGTGAAAACACAAATTTGTAGTCATTCAATTGACCACCATCGTTTAATCCCTGATCCCTCCTCACGCTTCATGACCAGGTTCAGATGTGCTCTTGGAAGCATTGTTCACTCTTCCTTCCTAAGCTGCATTAAGTGCCCGAGGGCAAGCCTCCAACATTCTGCTGAAAAGGTCTGTTTCCTGTGGTCCTCTTCCACTAGCCTGTGAGCTCTGTGAGCAACAGGATTGGGTCTGGCATGTTCAGCTTTGAATCTCCAGCACTATGAGTGGAGATCACAGACGATGTTCATACTTAGGATCTGCTCAACTGAACAGAAGTGATTGAAAGCAGACACTCCTTATTGAAGGGGCTGAAGGCTTAGATTGTTAGAACATATATGAATTTATGTGTGTAATTATATTTGCATTTATATATGTTGGGCTTCACGTTCAAAAACTTTATTTGATTGTAGATATAGATGGTGGGTGTGATGCTTTGTGCGTCTGTCATTGGCAGTTTCAAGGCAGCAGAACAATCCAGCAATGCCACTTTTGGGTATATATCCAAAGGAAATGAAATCACTATCTTGAAGAGATACTTGTGCCCCCATGTTTATTGCAGCATTATTTACAATAGTCAAGATATAAAACAGACTGTTTCCCTTGATGGATGAGTGAATAAAGAAAATTTTATGTGTGTGTGTGTGTGTGTGTGTGTATATATATATATATATCTTCAATGGACATAAGATATATCTTTTGTATGTATACATATTTAATATGTGTACATATATTTACATATATATGTGTGTATATATATATATATTTCAATAGAATATTATTCAGCCACTAAGGAGAAGAACATCCTGTCATCTGTGACAACATTAAGGAACCTTGAGGACATTATGCTAAGTGAAATGAGTCAGACAGAGAAAGGCAAAAACCGTATGATTTCACTTATATGCAGAATCTAAAAAGAACCAAACTCATAGACACAGAGAGTAGATTAGTGGTTTCTAGGTTGTGCTGGGGGGTGGGGGTGGAGGAAATGGGTAAAGGTGGTCAAAGGATACAAACTTCAGTTATATGATGAATCAGGTCTGGGCATCTAATGGTGATCCTGGTTAACAATACAGTATTGTATACTTGAAATTTGCTAAGAGAGTAGGTCTTAATTCTCACCACACCAAAAAAAGTGAGGTGATATTAATATCAATATCAATTAATATTAATGCAATTAATATAATAATTAATATAATATTAATTAATGTTAATATTCTCAGCACACTAAAAAAGAAGTGAGGTGATAGATGTGTTAACTTAACCTTATTGTGGTAACCGTTTCATAATGTATGTGTATCAAATCATCACCTTGTACACCTTAAACTTATACAATGTTATATGTCAATTGTATCTCAATACAGCAGGCTTAGCCCCTTATTCCTAATGAGTTTTCTTTCATGCAGCTGTCAACTTTCAGAGTTGACCATTGAACCCAGACCCCTCTCCTCTGTGGGTTTCTTCCTTCTGAATCCTCCTTACCCTGTATAGTATCTGGCTTTTGGCCTGAAGTAATTTGTCCTTGCCAGTAATTTATTGATCTTATCCTATAGGACACAGGTGGCTAGTCATCTTTTATAAAACTAGCACACAGCAGACACCTAATTAATGATGATGATGGTAATAGTATAGTGGTGATTGAACTAGACACCTTCTGTTAGTATTGTATCCTGTAGGGACTGCTGTCTTCCTTTGTTTGGATCAATGTCTTTGTTCTACTCCTTGCAAGACAATTGTGTGTGTCGTGGAGGTGAATATCCAGGTAAGCCAGCAGACCTGAGCCCAGAAAGGTTAAGTAATTTGCCCAAGATCACATACATAGTAAAGTGACAGCGGTGTGATTCAAATCCAGGTCTGAGGGACTGAAACCCGTGCTCTGAGCCCCCAGTCCCATCCACAGGATGCTGCAATTCTGAATAGTTGGCTTGATCACGTAGTCAGGAAGGCCTGGAGAGATACCTGCAGGCCTTTCTTCCCACCTGAAATCAGAAAAACTAGAACATGGTGCCCCATGTGACTACCTTGTGACCACTGAGGAGTTAAAGGCAGATCTTAGGATTTGCCTGGAGCAGGCAGAGCTTTGGTAATTACTTCACAGCTGTTCTCCAGGCGAAGTGAGCCTGGGCATTCCTCTTTTCCGTCTCCTTTCAGAATATTCTTTCTGGCTCAGAAATATTTAGTGTGGCTTTATTCGAGTTGTTGAAGTTACAGCATCTGGTATTTTGTGTGCATTTACTCTGAAATTTTAAAAAAAGGGTCTTATTGTTCTCCCTGCAGTAGAATCTCTGTCTCATTCTATGCCCACCCTCCCCATCCCCTTTTTAATTTTAAAGCATTTCTTTGGCACATTCTCCTCTCTTCAGGCTGTATCCGCCTTGATGAAATTCAGGTTTCAAGAGTGTCTGCTCTGGTTCCAGCAGGATTTTGAGGACTTTTAAATTTGTCAGCCAGTCCCTTTAAGCAATGGGCTACCCTTTCAATAATTAAAGGAAAAACCCCAGCGCGACTAACAACCTGCCCCTCCTCTCCTTTTTTCACATGGGTTCCAGCATTTTTGGTTAATACCGCTGCTGATAAATTAGAAAACAAAATCTCTGTGGGTGACCAGGCAAAATTTATTAATCATATAACCCTAGCAGACGGCATAGCCCTAATACAAATATTTGTGCTTCTGTCACTGGCACTCCTCTGATCACTGCCAAACAGTGACAGATTTTAAAGACAATCACATTAAGTATTAATCAAGCTTGAAAGATGCAGTCATGCAGAGGCATACTAACGAGGAGGCATCTCCCGCCCGCTTTCTGCACCAACAGCACCCTATGCCGGTGTATTATTGAAAATGTTCTTCTCCTTCATAAAACATCACTTTCAGCGTGCCTAAAAATCTAAATTGGCCATTGGCTGGTGGGTGGCCTCAAATGACACAGCTCCTCCTAGATTACAGCCTGGGCTCTAGGCCTCCCTTACCATGCTCACCTTCCTTATTCTAGGTTCTCTCTTGATGCTGGGGTGTTAGCAGGTGCTAGATGTTTGGTATGGGGATTAGAGAACTCTCGGAGGTTAGAAAAATGAATCAGTCCACAAAGAAGGAGGGGCCTGGAAGGAAGGGAGAGACAAGTGCAGGAGAGGGACCTAAATACTGGTGAGAACGTGGGGTTGGTCATATCTGCCTGGCTGAGGTTGGAGAATAGCAAGAGGTAATATTTGCTAAGTCACATGGGTTGGCAAAGACAAGAAATTAAGAAAGAAATTCATACTGTTTTGATGAAAACTTCTATTTGCCTGAGGAGGCTCCTCAAAGACAGAAAGCATCCTGGAGGGTAGGGTGGCCAGTCTATATTCTGGGAAGTTGGTCTCAAAGAGAAAGGAATAGGTGGTGGTTTAGTCAATTTACATGCATACTCCAGGATGAGTCCAGTGGTGCTCGGGGGATGCAGAGAGGAAGAATCAGGGCTCTGGACCCACCCCAGAGCTTCCTTGAATTGCTCAGTCCTCCTACAGCAGAGGGACCCCAGAGGCTCTAAAGCTGAGTTCCTAGGTGTTAATATTGAAGAAAGAATAGACAGAATTACCAAGAAGTGAAGTGGCTGGCAGTGCAGTCAGTGCCTCATGGGACCTTTCTCAGCTGGGGTCAGCCTTTTAGCTTTTTTTTTTTTTTTTTTTAAAGATTTTATTTATTCATTCGACAGAAATAGAGACAGCCAGCGAGAGAGGGGAACACAAGCAGGGGGAGTGGGAGAGGAAGAAGCAGGCTCATAGCAGAAGAGCCTGATGGGGCTCGATCCCATAACGCTGGGATCACGCCCTGAGCCGAAGGCAGACGCTTAACTGCTGTGCCACCCAGGCGCCCCCAGCCTTTTAGCTTTTTGATTTCAGAAAGATGAGCTTGGTCTGAGAAGTCCAGGCCAAGGGAATTGACTCCCACTCACCAAACTCATATGAGTTTGATGTATAAGTGGAAGACCCTCAGTTACTTATTTCTAATGAGAATATTAATTATTGGGGTGGGGTGGGGTAAGTATGTATTTATGTGTATGTTAATCTGAATTGGCTGGTTGGCTCCTTCTCTCTGAGTAGGTAAATCCACAAGTTATAATTTAAAAGTTGTTTGTTAAGTAAAGCCCATAAAAAGGACACATTATCCTCTTGGCAGTCCTAAAAATGTACCCGTAATAAATTTTTATTGTTTGGTCTCTATCTGTCTCGACTCCTTGAAGACCACTTTCTCTCACTAAATTTTCACAAAACCTTCTGTACAATTAATTAGGCTCCAAGTTCATTTCTTGGAGATTAAAACTCCTTTAGTTAGGTTTTTGTTTTTGTTAAAAAACATAAAGCATAAAAACATAAAAAAAAGGCATAAAATCATAGAATTTAGGAGCTAGAAGAGGCCTTAGAAATAATCTAATCCAGCTCCTTGGGTTCACATAATTACCTGCTATTTTGGTTACTTGAATTAACTTCTCATTTGTAAATCTCCATCTTTTCCTTATTCTTTCGTCTGAGGAGTGGATGTTCTCCTACCTAAACGAACTACTCTCCCTTCTGTGTGCTTGATCCCATTTCCTTTATTGTGACTGTATAACTTATTGTCCAAACTGGGACACTATTGAGAGTCAAAGGGGCTATTATTAAGAATGAAGCCAGGACCACAGGCAAAACCAGGACTTTCCTGAGCAAACTTGGACACATAGTCACCACCATTTCTGCATACCCACCCCCCTCCTTTAAACCTCAGTTCTTGATTTGAAATAGTTCTTGTTTTGGTGGCCTTTTCAATCTCTCCTTTTCATCTGCTTCCCCTTTTATTGTGAACCATCTTTGTGGATCACCTCTAGGGGTTTGGGGTGTGGTTTGCCTCTTGGGGGAGACTCCTCTCCTGCCTTGTGGGGGTGAGAGGAGGGGAGGGAACAAAGCACAGAAGCTCTTTCTCCAGTGCTCCCCAAAAGGCAGGTATTTCTCTGGTAAGAGTGCTGAGTAAGAGGTTCAAGGTAAGAATGCTGAGAGAAATCGTTTTGCTGTCAGCAATCTTTGCTGCCTCTGCTGCTTCTAAACCCTGCACTCAGCTGTGCCTGCTGGCTTCGGACCCTACTCAAAATGCTTCTGATTTTCTCCATCCTCACTGTCCGCCTCAGCCCCGGGACTCCTCCCTCAGGCCACCACCCCTCTGTGCTTTGCTCTCCGGGGAGGGAGGCCCTGTGCAATGCAGCTGTCCAAAGCTCCGGAATGCAGGACCCACCTCCCTTGGCTCTGTTTGCCCCCAGGCAGGTCACAGGGAGCCCAGCTCAGTAAATGCCTGTTAACTGGAATGATGTTGTGGGGCTGGAAGTGGAGTTTCAGGGTTCTGTTTCAGCTCTCCCTCTTTGTT
The DNA here is from genome assembly GCF_002007445.2 of Ailuropoda melanoleuca. Taxonomy (NCBI): domain Eukaryota; kingdom Metazoa; phylum Chordata; class Mammalia; order Carnivora; family Ursidae; genus Ailuropoda; species Ailuropoda melanoleuca. The sequence continues at coordinate 8,195,269 of NC_048231.1, read as the reverse complement.
CTTCCACAGGAAGACTGAATGTTTTTGGTGTTGTCGCCTCTCTGCCTGGAGAAAGAAACAACTAATATGCTTGGAAAGTCATTCATTCACACAGGAAGGGTCAAATTTTCATCAACTTGCTAAATCTCCAAATTTGGTGCCTCATGGGAGATAAAGTGCAAAGACCCCCAGGGCTTGGGGGGCATTTGGATTTCAGAGACGGATGAAATCAAAAGTTACATCTAAACTTCTTTCAGTTTTGCAGTTTGGGCTCTTCCTGTTCCTTAAAGGTTAAATGCCCCACACAAGCCACTGACAATCAGGGGATGTCCCTGTGGGGCTGCCTGATGAGCCCTTTGTAGATGTTGGTTGAGACTGGTTTGGCCTCAGGGGTGTGGCTAGAGAGATCTTTACTGAGGATTTGTGAGATTTGTCCAAAGAGTCAGCTCTGAGGGTTTGTCTGTTAACAAGGTTGGAATCATTTCCTGACCCCTTTCCATCTTCTGCCAAAAAATCTCCAAAGGTTCGAGAAGAATTGAGTTCATTTCCCCTGAATTGCTTCCTGTTCATTATTTAACGTCAACCTTGTCTCAATTTCTCACTCACAGCCTGACTAGCAATGAGGAAGAGGTATTGATCGTTTCCTAAGAAGCTGCTTTGAGATTCTCTAGGGCATTGGACCTATAGCTTTTGGGCAGGGCCAAGAGTTCAGAAAATACTTCAGGCTTCTAGATATTTAGTTGCATAGAATCTTCCATCTTGTAACATGAAATAGATGATGTACCTTTTGCCATGGGCTGATTGAGATCTAGCCCTCCTGTGTGCCAGGCAGGGGTCTCCTCCTGACTCCTTTTTACTGCAAGTATGTGTATACACTCCTTTCCCAGTTTTGGTGCGGTTTTGTCTCCATCAGCCTGCCCCTGCTTGCCTTCCTGGAAGATTGCTCCAGCCCCTGGAGTTCCTCTCCTCCCACACAGAGTGTAAGGTCCTGATGGGACAAACTCAGGCATACTTCATGCTCCTGAGTTTGCTTGTGGGACAGGCAGAGGTAACTGTCAATGGAGCTTCGCCTGAAATTGCAGCCCACCTTGCTTTTTTTTTCTTCCTGTTCTGCTTTTCCCGCTGCGTGGCCTTTTTTCTCGTGGGAGCACTTTGTGCTGAATCACCTGCCTGTGAATCCTGTCTTGGGCTCTACTTCTGGGAGACCTGACCCTGGACAATAAATATTATTGCACAGAATTCTCACAGCTGCTCTGTGAGAATTAAATTTTTAAAAAATGACTTTCATTGTTCTCATTATAAATGAAGGAACTGAGATCCTTAGAATTTAAGTGATTTCCTCATGACCATGCAACTAATAAGTAAGGTTCAGAGCTGGGGTTTAAATCCAGAACTTCTGACTCCAAATCTTGGATCTGGTTATTTAGAAGAATTTTGGTTTGGGGAAAGAGAGGTTTGCATGAACAAACAAACAGACTCTTTTTTTTTCCCCCTGAAATGCAATGGTATGCAGCTGAGTGAAATTAAGTTTAATTTTGTATTTTCTATCCAGATAAGTTTAATTTTTGCAGGTTTTGTGTCACCTGGAGCTGTGTTTGCATAGCTTGCTCTCACTGGCTGTCAACAACATGTAAAAAGTGTATCTGCACAAAGCTCACTGCTCCCTTCCACATGCCCCAAGACCTTGGCAAGCCTTCTGGGTGTCAATCAGCAGTCCCTAGTAATGTAAAAAGCAGTGGCATCTATGGTTTCCCATTGCAGAATCCCTCATTAGAAATCTGTGCTCAGTGGAGCAGCTGGTCCTAGATCACAGATCCCTGCGCACAGTAGGGAGCTCCATGAATGGAGACAAGGAATGCACACAGCTTCTGATGCTGTCAGAAGGTGGGGTTCCCTTCCAGGTATTTCTAGAGAAATTTGGGTCATTTATAACACACACAGACATTTATTCACTCATAGCTAAGCTCTCATATTTTTTCTCTGTGGGAGTTATTAATAAGCAAAACTTCTAAAGTTTTTTCTAGTTGCTCACTATAAAGAAAGAAGTGTTAGAGTCTAGGGGAGATTCCAAGAAGTATAAGACTTGTCCCCTGCCCTTAAGAGAATCCCTGTGATTTCATTATTATCAGGAGATAATAACAATGGTGATGGCAATTGTAATACTCATCCACGACTGTGTCTTACAGTTGACAAAGTATTTTTACCTTTATTAATTTATTTTTCCTGTGGCCCTTTCCCTGGAGTGGAAACTCAGTAGTTTTGCTCCATACTGATTTATCATCAATAAACAGAGAAGCGGGCTCTGCTGTTACTGATCCAAAGTTTCCAGGGCTGTCACCTGTAAATAACTGAAACCTCAAATTATATAAAAAAAAAATTCTCTCTCTCTTTCTGTATCTATTCATCCATCTATCTGTTTTTCTGTGTATACTCAGACATATGAAGTTGGAAGAAGTAAAGGCTAAAGCAGCTTCTATGGATACCAGTTCTGTCAAGGTCTACTTGCATGAACTTCTCATGGAATCATAATTCTAACTTTGGAAATGTATGCTCATACCCAGAACCTCAAAAATCTGGGATAGAAGAGTTTTGCTTGATACATACTTGATAATGTCAGATAATGATTTTTTAAAAATTTGTTGTGGCCTCACTAATTTGTAAATGGTTACTGATAATGGTTAAGATTTATTGAGCTCCTACTATGTGTTGGAAACTTTGCTAAACACCAGCACCATGGATCCAAGAGGTATAGGCTGAGCCCCACACCCTCAAGCAGTTTGTATTCAAGTCAGAAACACCCACTTCAGCTAAGTGGTGGATGCTTGATAGGGAGAAAAAGCTCAGTGGATGGAGAAATTGCCCTGGTCTGGTACAGTTGGAGGTGATGTAGAGAGGAGATAGGATGATGAAAGACCTTCGGTGAGGGATAACACTTAGATAAGTAGAGATGCATGGGAAGAATCCTCCAGGCAGAGGTAGCAGAGGGAGCTAGTATTTTGAGCTGGAGATGCATAAATTATATTTAGAAGACAATGAACAGAATATGATTGGAGTGGAGTGTTGATGTAAGAGAGGGCAGAAACATAAGCCTAGGAATCCAGGTAAAGCTTAAATGCCAAACCAAGAAATTAGATCCCTGGTGATGGCCACCATATTGGTATGGTAATTACATTTGGTAAGTACAATAGGAATGATGACTGGTGCCTCCAATATTTGCCTGGTCCTGCAGTTGATGTTTCACGTACCATCTACTTAATCACTCTTTAAATCAGTAAGTAGCTATTGCCCACCCCACTCTTCAAAGCAATCCAGTAAGGTACATATTATTACTTACATTTTAAAGATGAGAAAACTGAAACTCAATAGGGCTAAGTAACTTCTCTGCAAAGTCACACAGCTAATTAACAGCAGAACCAAGATTTGGCCCCACATCTGTCTGACAAAGACTGCATTTTTTTGTACAATGCTACCGTGCGGGTTTCTGAGTCTTTTTAGAGGCCCGAATAACGGAAGTTGTTTGGGGAGGTGAGGAGGTCAGAGCGGTAGAATCTGGAGGTAGGGCAACTATTACAAGAGGCTAACAGTGAATAGTTATTGCCGCGTGAGGAGAAAAATGAGAAAGGGGGTTGTGGTGAAAGTGGAGGCAAGTGGAAAGGAAAAGATGAATTCCAGAAACATAATGAGGGATAAGAATGTTCCAGACTTTGTGTGTGAGTAGAGGTGAAGAGAAAGGGAAGACTTCGATGTTTCCGGAGATTCAAGCTTGGGCCTTGAATGTGGGTGAGATAGGCTTATGATAATCAAGACTCCATGATTTCTTTTCTTTTTTTTTTTTTTTAAGATTTTATTTATTTATTTGACAGAGAGACAGTGAGAGAGGGAACACAAGCAGGGGGAGTGGGAGAGGGAGAAGCAGGCTTCCCGCCAAGCAGGGAGCCTGATGCGGGACTTGATCCCAGGACCCTGGGATCATGACCTGAGCCAAAGGCATAGGCTTAACAACTGAGCCACCCAGGTGCCCCAGATTCCATGATTTCTTAAACACACTAGAATATGTGGATCTAAAGAAGCAGGTCCTTCAAAGTAGCTACCGAGGGAGATTTTTGTGTTGTTCTGGCAACACTGCCATTACCGAAGGTATTGGAAACTCTTCCTTCAGGACTCCTTTCAGCCACACAGTAAAGGTCCCCTAACCTTACTCAAGGATGTCATTTCCAGGGGCTCCTGGGTGGCTCAGTTGGTTAAGCAACCAACTCTGGATTTTGGCTCAGGTCATGATCTCAGGGTCCTGAGATCGAGCCCTGTGTCAGGCTTTGCGTTCAGCGGGGAGTCCACTGGAAATTCTCTCTCTCTTTTTGCCTCCCCCCCCCCCCCCCCCCCCCCCCCCCCCNNCCCCCCCCCCCCCCCCCGCTCACACACACGCGCATTCTCTCTCTCAGGTAAATAAATAAATCTTAAAAAAAAAAAAAAGAATGTCATTTCTTTGTCTGACCACCCATCTGATTTTCCAAGCTTGGCTCCAAGTAAATCATTTACTTATTTAAAAATAATAACTCTAAAGGATTATATTAGTCAGGGTTCTCCAGAGAAAGAGAACCAACAGGATATATACATCCTAGGGATACATTCTCGAAAAGCCAGTAGTGTGACTCAGCTTGAATCTAAAAGCCTGAGAACCAGTGGAGCCGATGGTGTATATCTTAGTCGGAGGGTAAAAGACGGCAAACAGGCAGAAAGGGATGAAAGAACTCTCCCTTCATCAGCCTTTTGTTCTATTCAGTCCCTCAAGGGATTGAATGATGCCTACCCACAGTGGGGAGGACAATCTGCTTTACAGAGCCCAATTCAAATGCTGATCTCATCTGGAGCACCTCAGAGACACTCCCAGAAATGAAGTTTAGCCAAGTATCTGGGCCCCCCTTGAGCCTGTCAAGTTGACAGGTAAAATTAACCATCACAGGGATGTGCCAGTCTTGAGGGTATCCTTGGGCTCTTCTTACTCCTGAGGAGACTGCTTGGGCAACCCACATGCGAGGCAGCCCTGGGTTTGAGCCCTGATTCAACCAGTTCCTTGTCCAAGTTACTTAACCCCAATGCACTTAGGTCCTTCAGCTATGAAATGGATGTTTTAATTCCTTCCCCAGAGTGCTGTAGTTTTAGTTAGGATGCTTTCAGCAGCAAATAACAGAAAAGTCAGCTCAAATGTGGTTAAACAATGTGGGAATTTATTTGCTCACGTAGGGAAAAGTCCAGAGGTAAAGAGGGTTTCAGGCAGAATGTAACTGGGGCCAAGTTTAAGTTTTTTTCAATTCTCTTGTCTCTGTCCTCTTCTGATTGTCAGCTTTGATGTCAGGCTGGCTCCTTTTGAGTTGACAAGAGGGTCATCAACAGCAGCTGGGGCAGCATGCTTTCTCCTCACATCCAGTGTAGGAGAAAAAGCTCTTCCCCAGTAGTTGAATATATGCACTTCTATTCCATCTGTCTGGACTCTCTTAGGACACATGCCGATCCATGGACCAATAGCCAGCAGTCAAATGCCAAGCACGGGTTCGTTTAGCATGGGGTGGAGTGGGTATTGATCGAAAAGCATCAAGTAGGAAACCCACGGACATTTCTGGGCTCATGTCTAGCACTCAATAAAAGTTAGTTATTTTTCCTGATAATGAAGAGAATATTCTTTGGGTCAATTACACATGCACACCTGACTCTATGTGGAATGTCCTTTCTCTTTAATGTTTATCTTCACTCCCTCCTTCAGTCCGGGGCACAATTTCACTTCCCTTCAGTATGGATTACAGTGCAGACTGGAATAGTAGTTCTGGGCTTGTGTGGTGCACAAAAGCAGCTCCACTTTTAAACACAGAAATTAGAACATATGACCAAGATGCTGAGTGGGGGCTGGGAAAGAGGAGGAACTGGGAATCAGAGGCAGAGACATTAAAGCGTCACTGACTTGACTTTTGCTCTATTTTGCTTCTGGTGCTGTCTCTGCCTTCACAGAGATTCACTGGGGGAGGGGATGAGGATAGGGTGGCTCTTACCAGCAATTAGAGGGAAGTTTTAAAGAACTCATCCATCCAGCCATACTTAGAACCCCATTTCATCTTTATGTATTTGGCAACTAGCTGGGAAAGACCAGAACTGAGGCTTTCACACCTATTTAGCACCTGGTTAAATATCACTTGGCACCTGCCAAATGGGTCTCTACCATTTAGGGGGAATTTGCACTGATTACTGTACTAATTAAGCAAAAGTCATTGCTACTCACAATCATTAGGCTAAATCGGTTTCTGGGGAAAAGTCTTGATAAGCAGCTGCCCAATTGAAATGGATTTGAAGTCACCCCACGCATGCAGACTCCCTCACTGGAGGTTTCTCACACACTCTCAGCTGGCACAAGCTGGATTCTTATGACCAGGCTCTTGATGGTGACTGAACTTGGGTGGTTGACAGTCCCCAAGTTAGGTGACATGGGGTGTAGAGGCTTAAAAGGTGAGAGGCTCAAATTTAACTGAGGTAAATTATACTAAGTATCAAGCTTAAGAGGCAAATTGAGTCGACATTTCATACATGCTTTGGCCTATAATTCTCTTTCCTTGTATTTCCTTTGCATAAATGCTTTTGGCGTAGGCAATGCTTGCCCCAGTGACTTTCTACCTTGCCATATAGGTTACTTAGAGAATTTTACAGACTCATTTTGTGGCCGCAGTGTAGTAGATTGTCTGAACTATGATTCTTAGGACTTATGAGAACTTGGCCTTTGTTGGACAATTTATTTGAGAGGAAGTACGTGTGTGTGCATGTGTGTGTGGTGGGAAGGACATACAGCAATAACCTTGGTATCCAGTACATTGGGAATGCTCATGAGCATTCTGAGGACCTCTCCTGTAGGCAACAGATTCTCATAAGAGACCAAAAACTTTTCAATAACAACATCCGATACTATGCCTGAAGACAAGCACTTCTGAATCAAGTGCAGAAACTGCATCTGAAGATTTGTCCTTCTATCTTTTTTTAATAACACAGCTACTGTTTTTTATAGAATGTTGTTTTGGAAGTCAGGAAAATGAACTAGGTGGGTATTACCAAAAATATGATGTGGGTAATATGGGGAAGAACCTGACCCATATATATTTGGGGACAAAATTTACTACTGTGGGGTAGGCTTGAGATGTTGTATTGGGTATTTCTGAGATGCTAATGTGTGTCACGAGGCCAGTACCTTTTCCTAATAATGCACGGGCCAGATATATTTCTGTCTTCACCAGATTTTCCTGGGACCTGAAGAGACGTTGTTTCTTTTGGGGAAGGAGGTGGATAGCTCCACATCATTAAAAATTGTGATGATGTTTTGGGGCAATTGCATCTCACTTTCTGGAAGGTCGGGGAAAGAAATTCAATTTGAAGCCAATGGAAAATTTCAAACATGGGTGCAATCCCATATAGCAAATACTATGGCAATGATACTCTCTACATCCTAGTGATTCCCAATGGCCAATTTGTATCAATGAGCAGTCTTCAATGAGGGGGAATTTGTCCTAAAGAAAACAGTGGACTGTCTGTTGGAGTTTGTTCTAATGGGAAACTATTGCCAAACGTCTTGTGAGAGTGGGGCTAGGAGTGAGGGAGGAGTGGCTTGGAGAGGAAGCTCTCAGAGGAAAGTGAGAGTTTAATGGGGAGGGGAAACCAGATAGAGGGATGACCATGAGTGTATGAGCCCTTCTAGAAACACATAGAAACCCTGTAGTTTAATGGAGTGAGGGAGGGACATTCAATTCATTTTATTTTTCGAACTGAAGGGAGGGTTGACCTGGGTAATTTGGGGCACACAGGGAGCAGACATGTGGGTGACATTGAAGTTCTATTTTGCTAGGGACTCCCATCCTTTAGTGCAATGCTTGGTATCTGCCGGGCATATATTAAATAATTACTGTGCATGTAAAATGAGAATAGACACAAAGGTGCTACACAGAAGTTACATATTATAGCTAATTGTAAGATTTTGATGCCTTACTGAGTCCCTTTCCAGGGAGGAGGTGGGATGGGACACAGATGGGAGGTGATGCTGGAAACAGGGAAGGAGCACGGAGATGGTCCAGGAGGAAAGCTGAAGACTTCACTCTCCAGGAGTACCTGAGAGGGACCCTGCCTCCCCTCAGTTTTGAAAGAGAAAAGCATGTTCATCTTCTGAGTGGCCCTTTGTTGAGAGACTGGGACCACCTGCAGCCTGTGTCCAGCCAGAGGAGCAGTGCGTCTCTGCAGTCTTGTTTACTCTCTGTTTTGAGAGACAAATCCGGCTGGCCCAGCAGCTCGTTCTCGCCCCTTCCAGGCAACTTGGCAGGTTCTGGCTCAGCAGGCATGAATAAGCTCAATAGCTGGACAGGCCACTGGGCTTCAAGGACCCCTCCCTTTCAAGGCCACCAGGGAGCTTTGTGCTATGAGACACAAAGCTGCTCCCTGCCCGTCTAAATGCGTGGTGTTCTAGGGATGGGCCCTTTGATGGGAATGCTGTGTGGAGCATGTGGGCCCTCCGTACTTGGCACAAGCTGTGAGATGGTGAGAAGTCCAGGGCTTACATGTATTCGGCTGCTTTTCTGCTTATAAACTTTCCCCCTGTAAATCCTATTTTATATCTGTATTGAATGATCCCTTTGCTCCTTGGGAATTTGGGGCTCCCAAAACTAGGGTCAGGCTTTCCAGGCACCTGGAATGGCAGAAGGACAATCCCCCTGCTGTGAGGAATTAATAATGAAGAGAGAGACCTGGCCTGCCAGCTGGAGAAAAAGTAGGAAGGAGAGAGGCAAGAGAGACTCATATTTTTTGATGCTGAAGAGAAGCCATTTCCAGCCTTTTCTTTTGAAAGGATGTTACTGATCCATGCTTTTCTCCCCACTTCCAGAAGCTTCCTGGGGCTGCTTGGGTTTCTTGGGGCTGGTGGGGTTTTTGTTTGTTGTCAGGGAAAGTAGAGATGGAGTTGCTGAGGGAAGGAAGGTTCTCTCTGGCTCCTGTGTGACGACAAAATGAGAAATGTCTCTCACAGGAAACCATGGACCCGCAGGATGGTTTGTTGATCATGACAGGAAGACACCCGACGGAGTTGTGGGCACAGAGGCTGGAGTGGGCACAGCTCATGTCTGGAAGGATTGTCCATCCTTCATTGGCCCCCAGTTTCTGTTTCTTCCAGAAAGTGCCCTGGATGGCCCACCTGAGTCCTCCAGGCAGATGCCCTCCCTGTCTTCTGCTGGATGAAGTGCCGGACTCTGGGCGGGGAACGCTGCCTTATCCTCCTGGAGGGCTGGCTAAAGTAACTACAGAAGGGATCGATTTCTTTTACTGTTGAAAGGCAGCCTTCCTGCAGATGGAAGGTGGCAGCCCTTGATCCAAGAGTATCGATTTGCTGCACTAGGCTGCTCAAGTTGTAGAAAAACTCCGCACAGTCGTCTTGCTAAGGACGCAGAGAGGAGGCTCAACCAGGCAGACTCAATTTGGGATTGGTCAGATATGAGTGGAGCGTGGGAATCAGACAGCCCTGGCTTTCAGTTGCCCTCAGGGACTGGCTCTGCGAACTTGGTCAGGTACTTAATCTTTTGTTATTCACTGTCATATTCAAAAAACTTTTATCGAGCTCTTACTATACATGCCAGATACTGTGCTAGGCCCTGGGGATAAGGGGTGAGCTCGATGGTTCACTCCAGCTGTAAATTCCAGCCAACCCTAGTATCGCTGCCTGGGGTTGCTGCCGACTGCATTGCCAGCCTCTGTTCCTGGCAGATCTCTGTGTCTTCACACACCTGTGAGGCAGGTTTGGCTCCATTTCCGGATATGTGAAAACCGCCAAAGATACAGATGGAGGGGAGGCTGCCGACTTTCCTCTCTAGCAGTTTAATTGGGAAAGAAACTTGGACCCAAGGTAGCCCATCGTGTTTTGTGAAAAACGCTATTTTGTTTTTCCTCAAAAGGAGTCTGGAAGCAGCCAGAAGCTCTGCCCAGGTGAACAGAGAGGCAGCTGTCACCTGAGCGAGGCCCTAGCATAAATCACGCGGACGCCAGGAAAGGAGCACAGGTTCAGCTAGAACATTAGGACACTCTTCGGCTTTAATCCATTGACAACCTGCCAGGGAAATGGGTTGTGTTTCCTTTTCCTTTGCCTACAGATCAGAGCTGAAAACCCTAGCCACCGTTGCTACCTCCTTCACACAGAAATAAAGGACAGCTCTGGACGGCTGAACAAATTTAGATCTCCCTCTGCTTGTGCCAGCCTTTCCAGGGCAGCCATGGCTGGACTACTTAGCACTCTCGCTGCGGTCTGGCCTGGGCTGTCCCATGCCGTGACTGTAGGTGCTGGGTGCCAAGCATATTCCCAAATCATAGTCCCTCCCAGTAAAACATGGCGGATGAACCCAGGCAGTCAGCTCTTCTTTCTCCTGAAGCCTTGTGAAAATGATTACCGAAGAGTAACATGTTATGAATGGCAGGATAGAGGAAATGTGGGAAACTTTGGGAAACTTAATCCTTGGAGGATGGAGAGCAGATGAAAGAATGGTGACTGACCCCCCACAGAGGGTAAAGCTATGGCTTCAGTGCCCCCAGAGAAGCACTGAGGAGAAGCAAGCCCATGGCCCCAGCCAGGCTGCTGGGAGCCTGACACATGGGCTGAGCCAAGAGATTGATTGAAAATCTGTCTAGTTTGTGCTAGAGTCCCAGGTCCCTCCTCAGTTCCACAGAGAGGTGATAACCAAACCCTTCCCCTCCAACACTCCCAACTTCTCCCTGTAGAGATGGATGCTGGAGAGGCTCAGCTCTCAAGAACATCATGCATCACAGGTGGAGGTACCACAACAGGTTGAATATGGGGGTCAATGACATGTCTGCATTCTGAGTGAGAGGGCCCTGCAGCCAACCTCCCCAGCCCTGCCGTTCAAATGCTGACCACCAGCCCCTACTCCCCACCCCCACCCCCACTGTGGAAGAGGCTGCTGCTTCTGCGGGGGACAGAGAACTGAAGAGGACATGCTTATAGTTCCCGATGTTTGAGGATCCCTTTAACCTTAGAAGTTCATAAGCCTGACCCAGACATTCCAAATTTCTCATCACTACTGTTTGTATTTGTTGCTTCTAATTAATTAATTATTTTTAAAAAATTACCAAGAAGTGAACTTGCCCAAACTCAAACTGCAGACTCTGTCTCCCCAGTGGTGGGCAGCAGGTGAATTCTCAGTTCCATGTTTCAGCCTTAGCTGAGCTGCTTAGATTCTGCCTGCACATTGGGGTTCGGGAGGTGGCCAGAGATGGAGTGGGAGTTTATACATGAAGTTTGGGGCTTCCTGTGTCTGCGTCTCTCCTTTCCAGATTGCCCCTTAACTGTGTTTCTGCCCAGGACTCTGATTCTTTAAGCAGGAGAGCCTGGGGATTTCTATTAGAATTGTCACCCTCTGCTTGGTATAGAATGGGACTCAGGCTAGAAGCTGTAACAGAATGAGGAATGACCCAGTGCTTGTCAGCTCTTTTCCAATATCTGGCTACTTTTGGTCACTCTCTCAGTGCCTTCAGATAGTTGGTTTTTACATTTTTTATAAAGATTTATTTATTTATTTGAGAGAGAGAGAGCGCAAGTGAACAGGGGGAGGGGCAGAGGGAGGATGAGAGAAGCAGACTCACCCCTGAGCATGGAGCCTGAAGTGGGGCTCAATCTCACAATCCTGAGATCACGACCTCATCCAAAATCAAGAGTTAGATGCTTAACCAACTGAGCCACCCAAGCGCCCTGGTTTTTAACAGGTTGTTCAGGGTTTGTGGTGAATATAATCTCCCTTCCTGCTCTGATAAACTAAAAGGAACTACATTTTGGTAGCTATCACTTTTTGGTGACTTTTATTCTCCCATCAATTTTTTCCACCTTACTTTTAAATATGAATGAACAGGTAAGAACAGGTAACAATGAAAGAACAGGTAACAATAAAAGAGAAATGAAATGACTGCTCCCCCCACAAATGGGGGAAATGTTGGGGAGGGGGCCACTCAGAGGAAACGAAGATATTTCCCAGAGCAGAACAAAATTAAAATTGAAAAATAAACTCTTCTTTCTCAGAAAGACAAAGATATTTCACCTGCAAAACAAAAGCAGGCTATTCTTTTCTAAAAAAGGGAATGAAAGAAAAACAATCAGAACAAAAACAACGAAAGAATCAGAGAACAAGAAACGTCTTCTAAATTAAAAATAGAGTTACAGAAATATTCTCCCATAAATCTCCCATAAAGTAAAACAAAAAGACAGATGTGGACAATAAGAAAGAAAAAATAACATTAGGGAATCAATCTAAAAAGGCCAACACCAGATTAATAGAAGATCTACAAAGGGAGAATAGAGACGATGGAGGGGAGGTTATTATTAAAGAAATAACACACAAAAATGCCCCTGAACTTAGGGCCGTGAGTAGAGTCTAGAGCAATGGTTAGCAAACAGTGGTCCATGGACCAAATTTGGCCTGCTGCCATGTTTTGTAAATAAAGTTTTATTGGAAGACAGCTATGCTTCTTTGTTTCCATGTTGTCCATGGCTGCTTTGCTACAGTGATAGGGTTGAGAGACCATATGGCTCACAAAGCCTAAAATACTTAATATCTTATTCTTGCAGAAAACATTTGCTGATTTCTGGTCTGGAATCTAAAGATCCCTGGATTGACCAACACAATGAATATAAAAGACCCAGGCCAAGGACATTAATGTGCGTTTATAGAACACTGGAGATAAAGAAAAAATTCTAAGAGAGCCCAGAGAGAAACAAAGGTCACATACAAAGGATCAGAAACCAGAATGGGACTGAACTTCTCAAAAGCAGCCATGAAGGTTACAAGAAAGTGAAGTGATGCCTTTAAAATACTATGGGAGAAACAACTTTCAACCTAGAATTTAATCTGGTGTAAGGACAGGATCAAGGTATTTTCAGACAGCTGTGGCTCAAAAGTGGTAGTTTTGTCTTCTGTGGGGGATATGTTTTAATACAATAAGAGAATAAGCTGAGAGAGAGGAAACTATGGAGTCCTCTGTCGAGGACAGTGATGGCAGATACTGGGGTGGCAGCTGTGTCCTGGGCCCAGGCAGGAGCAAGGGAGTGGGAGGGGGGGTCTCCAGGGAAAGTACATGGAACTGATGACTTGTCTGTATAGAGGAGGCAAGCTTCCTCCTGCCTCCTTAGGTTCTGGGGCTGGCCTAAAAATGAAGCTGACATAAGACAGAGTAATAGGAGAAAAACATATAAATTTATTTAATATTTTTATGTGCACATGGCAGATTTTAAAAGATAAATGAAGACCCAAAGAAGCCATTAGGCCACAAAGCTTTATCTACCTTTTTATGTAAAGAGTGATAAATTATGGGGATGTGACGAGACAAGGGGGCTTGGGTTCAGGGCAGTGAATTGTGAGACAAGGACTAGGAAATATATGGGGGGAAATCATGGCTCACATTAGTAGGTCTATTTGTGTAGGTCCATTCTGGCATCAACTCCCAGACTCTCATGATGGGATTGTTCTCTTCCTGGTACAGGACGGGTACCTTTTTTATGGGGGATTTTATGATCTGGTTTTAGGTAGTTACAGAGCGTTGGGAGAACCGTTCCTACATTTGCTGTTTCTCAAGTGTCTTCGGCTCAAAATAATCAATGCGCCAAAGCAGCATATGTTGGGGTGGCATGTTCCAAATCCCTTCATCTGTGTCGGACCAAGTGGATGAGAGCATTGGGAGGTTTCATAGGCTGTTGAGTGTTTGGGAACACTTTGCGCTGGTTATATAGTGAACTAAGCAAATCACAGAAAGTGCAATTATTTCAAGAAAAACAAAAAGAAAGTATGAGAAAGAAAATGTAAGTAAAGTTTTGACTCAACAGTGAATAGTATTTACATAATCTGCCAGGTGGCCACAGAGCTTCCCCCCGCCCCCGCCTTGGGTGACCAAGGAACACCTCCTTCTCCTTGTCCCTCCAGCCCTGGGGGAGGCGGGAACCGGAATTATTGATCTCTACTCTTTCAACAATTCTAACACTTTCTAACTAATATCCTATATTAAATTTCCCTCTATTGGAATATCTGGCATTGGTTTATGGAGTCTGAGTGGTACAGAAGTCAATTAATAATGTCTACAATTAATAAATCAAGAAATAGCAGGGTAAGCATCATGTTAAAAAATATGGAAGTAAATACCAGGAAAAAATGAAAGAGTTGAAAGTATTTGCCTTTCAAGCTGGCATTGGGGTGGGGTAAGAGTGTACTAGGGGAGATAAAAAAAGGGGGGGATGATCATTTTAAGAAACTGGCAAATAGCCTTTTTGATTCTGAAAGACAATATTTTGGTGTGATTTGAAAGATATTATGGCAAAAGGGGCCTAGCTGCTTTGTCCAGGCGGAATTCTCGAGCACCACTGCCCACCTCTGCCACCCCAATCTGTCAGTGTGGGAGCCAACACTGGGAGTCTCTCCAGGGAGAGCAGAGATGGGAGAACCAGCCCAAGCACCTGATGGGATGTCAGAGCTCAGAAAAGGGCTGGTCAAAATGAGTATCCTGTGGCAGGAATGGTCCAAAGGCTGGCGGAGTGGTGATGTCTCCCTGACTATGATCTTCATCTGCTGTTGAAACAAGTGGGCTTCACACAATGGCCTGCACTGGCAACATTAAGGGACTAAAGGAAGGGGCCAGTGTCCATGTGTCCATGTGTGGTGACAAGACTCAGGAGAGGGTTTGTGCCAGAGTAGACTGGAGCTCACAGGGCAGGAATGACAACACGGAGGAAACAGAAACCCCTGTTTCTCTGGAGCGCTCAGGAGTCCTGGGAGGGAGCTGGGCCTCCTGCTGTTTGATCTTTAATGGATTTAACAGTGTGTACTGAAGTCTTTCTATGAGCCTGGCCCTGCCTGGGCACTGCAGACACAGGGCAAATAACGCAAAGTCTCTACCCTCATTTTATTTCTCTCTAATCCATTCCAGTGCCTTTTGTCTTATGAGCCTTTCTTTAAAAGGTTGTCTTTTGTCTGATTAACCTCATGGGCTAAATCCAGGCTGCAAGTCCCCAAAGGTCAAGTCATATAAGCCAGATACACTTCTGCTGGCCCCATCGATGATGACCACCTATGTGCCAACCATCCTGTCCAGCTCCCTTTGGATCTGGTTTCGTGTGACAGCAACCCAGGTCTGTTTGACTCCAAAGCCCTGTCCTGGACCGTTAACAATCACTCAAATACTAGCATCGTAAATGCCTAATTTACTTTCCAAGGAAAATACTTCAGATCCAGCCAATAGAGGGTTATTTTAGAATCCATATCTTTGGGGAAGGACAGTTTTTAAACATTATTTTTTCCCAGGGGAGTTTTTTGATTGTCCTTGAGATCAGGTATGCCTAGGCTTAAGCTGTATCATTGTTAGGATATGATCTTTCAAATGTTAAGATATTCCGTTTCCAACTCTGGTCCCTTGTTTACCCAAGTCTCTAGAATGTGCTTTCTGGGCTGCCACCAACCTTTAACATGTTAATACACAAGAGAGTACATCTTTAAACACAGGCAGTGGAATTTAATTTCCCAGAGAGCCTCCTGAAGGTCAGATGGAACATGACATGGTCTACTAGTCTCATGCAAAATGTCCCCATGCTTATTAGGATGTAACTTAGAGCATCTCTGGGGACTGTTGCTGAGAAATCTCTGGGAGAAAGAAAAATGTTAATTTCTTATTCCAATTACCAGTATGCTCTTTATTCAGATGAAATGCCCCTGCTGTGCTGGATGCTTTATGAGATCCACATGAAGACATGCCCCAGTCCTCACGGCATTTCCATCAAGCAAAGATATGACACATTCTGGGGCCATAGAGGACCAGACCAATAATACAGAGGAGAAAGAGAAGGGCACTTGAACATTTTTTCCCCATGCCAGAGACCAGAGAGACGGAACCCTGATTAACATTTCTCCTCCTTTGTGGACTCGTTGGCTGTGGGTAGAGAAAGACTTTGGATGGAGCAGGAGTCATGGTTTTTCTCCTAGTGCACATGCTTACCTGGAAATCAGACCTTCTATAGTTGACACCTACAAGATAAGTAAAAACCACACAGAATCTTCCAGACTTTCTGATAGCCAGTTTCCTCTCCTGCCAAAATATCTCAGGAATTTGCTAGGCAAGTCAACTCTTTTTGAGCAACTGCTCCTGCTCATTCTCTGCTGTGGGGGGTGGTGAATAGGACAATGGCCGTGTGTGGTGAGTCCAGGTGACACCAGTTTGATCAGAATCTGCTAGAATGAGTGATTTCTCCTGCTCTGCTTTTCTGTGGTGTTGCGGGGGGGAGGGCTTCAACTCTTGTCTAGGTACCCATTTACTTGGATGTGGTCATGCAAAGTATATGCATCAGTTAAGATTGCTTTAGTAAGACTGCAAGTCATAGAAAATCCTTATTAAAGGATGTATCTTTTTTAAAAACATAAAAGTATGACCTCAATACCAATATAGAACACATGCCAATGATTTTATTTAACCCATTAATTGAAGAGGACACTAGTAAGAAATTACAACTAATTCAAAAGAAAGTCCGAAGAGCAGAGACATATAGGCAATCGGGAATACTAAAATGAATTTGCTTAGTAGAGCAAAACTGTGGGAGATCAGTCACACCTCTGCCAGACAAGATTCATTTGCATGTTTATGGACAAAAATCATTTGCATTGCTGGCAGTTCCATGTAATTTACAGAGCTGTAAAATAGCTTAACAACACTGAAATGTGCAGAGACCCCATAGAATCAGATAACCTGGAAGGGAGCACTAGACAATGCCTAATTTTCCTTTGAAAATAATTGGTCCATTTCAAAGTCTTTCAGTTTTTTTTTTCCTTTACCCTACGGTGACTTAAACCAGTAAGGCATTTATTTTTCTCATGTACTAAGAAATGTGTAGATAAGCAGTCCTAAGCTGGCACAGTGGTTTATAGAGGCGTTAGACCCAGGCTCCTGCCTCCTGCTTTCCACCCTTAGTTTCCTCTCAATGGGTTCCAGATGACTGCTGTGCCTCCAGGCAGTTCTTTCTGAATTTTCACGTAGGAAGAAGGGGGAAGAGCCCTGGTTCTTCCTCTTTCTAGATTTTCTCTTCATATTTGGGAAGGGAAAAGCACCTCAGGGATTATATGGTTACCCCCAGCTGTAAGGGAGCCTGGGAAGGTGAGTATTCTGGCATTTTGCATTCTGCAGCAGAGGAGGACAAGCGGGAGGAGTCACCCAGTGGACTGGGGACAGCCTGTCTGTATCTGCCATACTATACTTTATCCCTTATTAAGAGTTTCATATGGGGATCTTAACAAGAGTTTCTTCACTTAGTACTGTAGACAAACTTTAAGATTTTAAAGACATTTAGATTAGGTATATGCAGCTAATTACAAGTGTAATAGCAAGGCTACAAAATATTAAGCTTAAATATAAAAACCCTATCTGCTACTGGAGGATTATGAACCAAAGCTCCAAGTTCAGAAAATTCCCCAGGCTTGTAGAGTTGTTTGGAGAGAAAAATCCAAGAAGTTGAGTTCATACATGGAAGGAATTTTTTCCCTTTTCTCCTCCTCCTCCTCCTCCTCCTTCTTCATCTTCTTCGTCTTCTTCTTCTTAGGAGTAAAATTGAATCTGAAAATCTGACAGCTAGAGGCATTTGTGTTGTAGGTAGAATTTGTAACAATGGGATATTTGAAGTGTTGTGTTTGATCCAAGAGGGTTATGCTTTTGTGCTTTTTCTCTTAGATTTTCTATTCTTTTTGATAGGGAAATGCCAGGCCCAGATGTGTGAGCCATACATTCCTGGGTAATGCTCTGGAAAGCCTTGCCTGTCACCTGGAGTAGTTTGCCTTCCACTTTGGAAACAGAGCAACTCAATCCAATTGATGTGTGTCACTTCAATCTTCCACATCCAGATTTTTATTCTGTAATCCTTGTTGCTGCTTCCTGTGAGTGGGTCAGGGGTACTCCTGGTTGGCTGTTCTCAGGGAACAGGCTTTAGTAGTATCAGCCTCGTGTCCCCCCAAAATGTCTCAAATGACCTTTGACATTTGGGTGGGATTTGAACTCTGATTTACTGAGTGTTATTATTTAGATACCTAGAACGAAACCTACTTGTGTTGCACCATGCATCCCTCCTCGCTTGGGGAAGCGGTAAGAACTGTCAAACCATGGAAGTCTAGATGAGGGCTCCACCGTCATGCCCTAATCACCACCCAAAGGCCTCCACCTCCTAACACCAATGCACTGGGGGCTAGGTTTCAACATAGGAACTTTGTGGGGACACAAACTTTCAGTCTATAGCACCATTTTAGGTTCATTGGCTAGGGCTTTGTAAATTAGAATGACAAAAGATAGATTAACATGAAAAAAACAATTTATTGGCATCTGCATTGATCCCAATACACACGGGAACACTTAGCAATGAGGAACTCAAGGGTGCCCTTAGATCTTGGGCTTATAAGGCATCCTAACACAAGAACAACATATTTTTGAGAAGTGACAAGGAAAAGAAAGGACCTTGAGTTTTTAGGGTGACACATTATGGGACGGTAAATGTATGGGGAAACTAATGGAAGATAAGGGCTAGCTAGTCAAGTTTGTTATGTCGGCTCCCCTGGTGCCATGGGTGGGCTGGTAAGGGCACAGAGTTCTCTCTAGGTGACCAGCTTCTGTCCTTCTTGATAGTGGAGGCGGGACACTTTTACAAATACGTATCCTGCTTTTAGACAAATCAAGGGAGGGCGGAGAGCTTTTCTTGTATCTTTTCCTTCTCAATTGGCTTTGATGTGGTTTTGGAATATAGGTGAGGGTCAGTGGGAGAGTCTTCAGCCGATGACCAAGAAAGAATTCTTGAGAAATCTTTGGTGCAAAATGGTGGTTTATTTAAAGCTCATGGACAGGACCCGCAGGCAGAAAGAGCTGCTGTAGTTGATTACATATCATGGGGTTGGGGGAGGTAAGAAAAAAGGGAGGTTTCGAGAAAGTACTTTCATATGTTAAAGAAGTCTCACAGGATACCGGAGGCCTTGCCATTGTCCCTCTAGCAAATCATTAACATGAAGATAGCTGGGAACTTCCTGGAGGAACAGTACACTCTTCCCGCTTCAAGTAGCTGTCAATGGGCTGCAAGTTATAAGGACATTTAATTGTATCTCCATTTCCTTCTGGAAGCTAAGACATCGATTGAAATTCTTGATTCCTAAGACATTCGTAAACTGAGGGAGACTCAGGCCTTGCAGGATTGTGAGCTCTACAAGTTAACTATTTGTTTTTCCTTTCCTTAGCTTTAGGGCAGCCAGGAGTACATGAGGAATGTAGCATATATCTCATGGGGGGTGCTGTGGGGTGTCAGCTTCTCCTTTGTCCTCAGCTTGCCTTCTGTTCCCTCATCAGCTTCACTCAGAATAATCTTTCTGCCAAGGTGGCATGTTTTGAGGTGATATATTCTGCTGTACTTCAGACCCATGATGTTACTGCTGGGTGATTCTACGGAACAGCTGTCATCTCCGTCCTGGATGCTCTTCCTGCCATGTGAGCCTCACTGGCTCCCCATTCTACTTTCAGCTTTCTCATTTCCTCCTTTTTTTTTTTTAATTAAAGATTTCTATGTATTTGAGAGATAGCGAGAGAGAGTGAGCACAGAGGGAGAGGGAGAAGCGGACTCCCTGCTGAGCAGAGAGCCCAAGGCAGGGCTCGATCCCAGTACAGTGAGATCATGACCTGAGCCAAGGCAGAGGCTTAAGGGATGAGCCAACCAGACTCCCCTCATTTCCTCCTGTTTTTATGTGTCTCTCTTCTTCCTTTTTTCCTCTTGTGCCTTTTCTTATCTTAGTATCAATTTCTCAGAATGTTTCCCCCCCATCCTTTTTTTCCCCTTCCTGCTCTCAGTGGGAAGGCTTCTCTGTTTCCTCTCTGAATGCCATCAGGAGGACAGTTTCCTCAGCAAACAGGCTCCCGATTTCTGTGGATTCCTGCTTTTTAGATGTAAAATCAGGTAGTTTTCTTTACTTCAAAACATCTATAGCCACAGCGGGTGGCAGAGGCCTGCGGTGGGGGGGGGGGTCCAAACCATTGCAGTTCAAAGGCTGTCTGCTGATTAACGCCCTGAAGAGACCATGGAAAATAGACCATCAGGTCTTTTAACCTTCCTTTTGGGGGTCACAATACAAATTGTCCATTTACATCTTGATGAATAATGTGGGACTGGAGAACTGTTGGCTCTCTGGAAATGCCTGTGCCACTGTAACAAAGGGAAAAAGAGGAGTTGTTGCTTGGAGAAGTCACCACAGAGCTTTGGCGGACAGTTATGGCCAAGGGCTGCCTCCAAGGAGCCATGAGCAAACTGGGAGTAAATGGGTGTTTGGGGAGAATGGGACATCCTGGCCATTCTCTATCTGAATGTGGATGAAAAGAGCCTTGAACCTCAAATGTGGAAATTTGGTGCTAGGCTTTGCCTCTGATGAGAGGTGTGGATCTTACTTTCCATGACCTCACTGGGTCTTACTTTTAAAAGTTGTTAAATCTGCAGTCCCAGGATGATTTCCAGCTCCAAACAAGTGATTCTATTCTCAGTGAACTATACCAACGGAACCCAACTGAAGAGCAAGGATATTCTTTTTAAGACGGTATGTTTAACAAGACAGACATTAAAATGCAGTGCAAGCATTTCATTAAGGAGTAGCAGTGTTTTATAGCTGGCCTCAAAAAGGTCTGTATTTTGAAGCCAGACTAGAACATCCTATGCTGTTTTTCATAAGTCCTTAGAGAGATAGATTGAAAGAGCTTAAAACAACTTCAAAAGACCTTTTTTTTTTTTGGAGAGAGCAAAGGTGTTTAATATAGGAACATTCTCAAACCACATTGGAAAAGATGCTTACACAATGGAAATCCAACTTGGAGTGGGTGTCCTCCACACACTGTAGGGCCCTCCTCCCATTCCTCAAAGCCCCAAGCATTTATGGTCTTCGTCTTCCATCTTTTATTTTAAAAAAAAAAAACAAAAACCCAAAAAACAAAAAAACAGAAGCTCAGCAGACCCATGGCTGAAACAAAGATCTTAGACCATCAAGAGTAAATATATCCATGTAGCAGATTGGTTTAGGGAAAAGGCAGTGAACGAAAAGAGAGATCCTGATGTTATGATTGTGAACTTGTTGAAGCAGAGAATAGATGAAAATAAGGCTTTAAATTGTAAGGTAAGCGAAAAGCAATTCCCCTTGATCCAAATGGTGCTGCAGTTCCTGATAACACCAGCAGTAATAATTGTAATTACTAGCCAATATTTATTGAGCACAAATGGCAAGATATAGTGTGTGAGTGCTTTCCTCATTTGACCTTCACAACTGCCTTATCAGGTAGGTAATATTATATAGTGAAGAAATCGGGCTCAGAGAAGTTATATGCTCAAATCCTCAAAGTGGGTAAGTCAGGACCTCGGGATTTGCACCCATATCTGTAGGTGGAATTTCTAGCGATGGATTATCTGAGTTGTGTCTGACCCAGACAGTGATTCTTTTGTGCCTTATCTGATTCTAGAGGTCATGCTCTCAGCTGCTTTGCTTCGGTGACTTGTGAAGTCACCAGTTTCCCCCAACCCCCATTTTAAGTTTGTGAATAGTTTATTTTTCCCCTTGAGTTCAAATCTTTTTTTTTTTTTTTTACTATCCTCCAAATTACATCCCCATCTTTCTTTCTAATGCAATTAGAGTCTGTTCCAGAAAACTAAATCTGCAAGTCTGTCTGGCTAAAGCAGAAAATTCATTATATTTGTTTAATTGTAACCCAGATAGAAGACAATATGAGGATGAGATTTTTATTACAATTCCCATCCAACCTATATCTCTAATCCCATTGTCCTGTTTTTTTCACTTAACACTGTGTGGTTGCGAGGAGCTACCTCAGGAGGGGCTGGACAGGGCAGGAGGAAGGGTTTAGGATGAACACCTGGGCAGGGCTTGAGTATTCCTGGGTCCTTCCTTATGGCTCCGTCAAAACATTATCCCCAATTCCTACAACTTGAAGATTTCAACGTGTCCCTGCAGTTTTTTCCATTTTGAATGGAAAGTTTTTAGCATCAAAGGAAGAAGAAACATGCTTTTCTCACACATGTAATATTTTGTTTTTGAGGGTACAGGTAGATGTGGTGTATACCAGCCAGACTCTCAAGGTCAAGCATTTCTTTCTTTTTTTTTTAAATTGTAGTATAGTTGACATATAATGTTCTTTTAGGTTCAGGTATACAACATAGTGATTCAACAGTTCTATACGTTACGTAATGCTCACCATGATGTATGTAGTTACCATATGTCACCATACAAAGTTACTCAATATTATTGACTCTATTCTCTATTTGGTACTTTTTATCCGTGTAATTTATTTCTTTTGTAACTGGAAGTTTGTACCTCTTAATCGCCTTCACCTATTTCACCCATCACCCACACCCCTTCCCTTCTGGCAACCAAAGCAATCTACAGATTCAATGTAATCCTTATCAAAATATCAATAATATTTCTTACAGAACTAGAACAGATAACCCTAAAATTTGTATGGTACCACAAAAGACCCCAAATAGCCAAAGCAAGCTTGAGAAAGAAGAACAAAGCTGGAGTTATAAGAATTCCAGATTTCTACCTACACTTCCAAGTAATTGTATAGTATAATGCTTATAGTAATAATATATAGTAATAAAAACATTATGGCACTGGCACGAAAAATAGACACATAGATCAATGGAATAGATCTGAAAAACCCCACACTTATATGGTCAATTAATCTATGACAAAGGAGGCAAAAATTTACAATGAAGAAAAGACAGTCTCTTTAATAAATGGTGCTGGGAAAATTGTACAGCTACATGCAAAAAAGTTTCAAACTCAAATTTCCAAAGGAAACGTTCAGGTGACAGAACCCACCTGAAGTGCCCTAGGTCAGGCAAGAACTGTGGAGGGCACGTGGCCCTTCGTAGAGGCAGCCCCTGTTCAGCCCCAGCGGATTATTACCTCGGGAATTGCGGGCTCCACATAACTAAATCTTTCAGTTTTTAAAAAGGAGGCAGAAATCCAGAGATTTATGTGAAATCTCTGTTTTTGAATGTTGGCAATTAAATTTACAAATCGAAAATACTATGAAGAGGAAAATCTCTACATAGGATAAAAAAAAAAACCTCATAGATTTGGCCCTGTGAGTTGCAGTTTTGCAGCCTGTACTCTAGAACCTTATTGGGTGAAGGTAGAACCAGGATCCGGGACAGGAGAAGAGCATTAGAGCTTCTGAAGTTTCAGAGGGGATCAGGTGACGTTCTGGAAAGCCAGCGCTTCTCCACGGTCAGAGCTACAAACGGTCAGACTCCAATGCCTGCCATTCTTGCGCAGAGCCCGGAAGGCCATGTGCTGGAAATGCTGTAGACCGAGCTTCTACTTGACGTGTTAACACTTGGCTTTCTTCCTGCTTCAGAAGTCTGTGATTTTATGCGACTAACAACTAGGTGCTGCGAGAGTCTAACAACTAGGTGCTGCGAGAGTTAAACGGAGGAAGGTTACTTTGGTTGGGGGAGTCAAGGTTCATTCTTGTTGGTGCAGTTGCTTCTTAGGATATCCTTAAAAGGAAGGTAGGGAGTGGATTACTGGAGACTCACCCCTGTTTGGCGCTCAGGTTTCAGAGAGGAAACTATTCAGAGCAAGAGGAGCACAACCCAGTTGACACAAAAGATACAGCATTTAAACTGGGACTTAAAGAATAGGAAAGTTTTGGGCAACGCATGGATGGGAGAAAACAGTAATGTTGTAGGAAGCAGCAGTTCAAAGTCACAGAGATGGAATATGGATACCAAGTCCAGGCAAACTCCTGTGGTTAGATCTGACCACTTCTTTTCTTTATTTCACAAATACTGGTGTAGCCTCTTTCCAAATAATCTGTTAATTCTCTTAACACTGCTATGAGGTAGTTATAACCAATAATACCAATTATACTCATTTTACAGATGAGGAGACTGTTTTACGAACAAATGTTTTACCTAACATTTGTTAGATTCTGATAAAGGCAGGACATAAGACAACGATCCCGAGAAAGATGAGAGGCAAAACTCTTCATTATTTACAGCTCCCAAAGGAAGAAGGCTGCCACAGAGTCACATGGGGGGTGGGGGTGGGGTTAACCTGGGGGAAGGGAGTGGCCAGCTGGTGTGGTAGGAGGTGGCTTGGGTATGACAGCAGGGGTGAGCTCAGCTAGATCTCACAGGCCTCTGGTGGATTCTGCAAGTGCAAAGAAGAAGGGGCCGTTTTTTGGGAGTTGGCATCAGGGCCTCATGGCAGTTGGGTATGTATGTTGTATCCTCTGAGTGTCAGAGCACCATAAGGAAAATAGTGGGGGGTGTGGGTTTAGCAAATTGTCTGCAAAGGGGAATTGAGAAGTTTGCAGCTATGATCTCAAAACTAGGTCAGGATAGCACCTGTGAAATATATTATCCTGAGGCACAGAGACCCTGAGGAACCTGCCCAAGGTCACCCACTGGTAAATGGCCCAGTCATGATTCTGCATCAGGTGGTCTGGTTGCTGAGTCCATGGGAGAGGTGGCTAGAAAAATAGATACCAGATCGGGCCATGGAGGCATTTGAAAGGCAAAGGAAAGTTCTTGGGTTTTCTTTGGTTGAGTTATCACAATGTCAGCGATGGGGGTTCAGCTGGAGGACAAGGACAAGTGTCTGGAAGCATATGCAGTGTGAGCAAGGAGCCTGGGCTGTGACAAAGCTGTCATCCTCACCAAACTGCCATCTTTTATCTCCATATATATCTTTTTAACTTCTCTTTTTGGGCGGTTCCTTCTTCCACTAAAATATGAGTGGTCTGTTCTGGTCCTTTGGGGAGAGACTACGGAAAGCGGGGATGCGATTTTTGCAGACAAGGGGAAAAGGACCTTTACAAATTTTTCAGTGTCCAATATTTAAAATTCTTGTTTAGAATCTCCTGGATACATGTCTCTGAGCAAAGACCAATTATTTGTAGAGTTGGACCTCTTGTTCTGTTTGCCCTTATGGTCCTTCTCTCCCACTGTTTTTGAACTCAAATTGGGATTCATTGAATGGATGACTACCAATGCAAGCCGCTTTGTTTAATTCCCTCAATCTATGCTAAACCCCTATGTTCAGGTTGAACAAATAAAACATTGGATATTAAGGAATCATGTTTTGTTTTTGTCCTAAAAATTAACTAAGAGCTGTAAGGGTGGGAGAGTGTGAAGCCAAGAGGAGAATTCCCAGAGTAAGTCTACTCAGGGAAGCATATATTGTGCCTCACGTGTCCTTACCCCGGTGTGCTAGTTAAGCATTTCAGTGCAGAGCTGTCCTTGTACGCTGAAGGGCTGATTGCTCCTTAAGATGTATTTAAAAGGAAGCAGAAGGTGGGCAGGGGGTTGTGTGGGTGGATTGCTGGGGATTCACCTGCTTGGTGCTCAAGTTTCTGAGAGGAAACTCCCCAGGGTGAAGGAAACAACCCAATTGACTCAATATCCCTGAAAGTACTTGTGGGATTTGTCCTGATCGCTCCCCATGATGTAAATTACACAAGAAGTCTATTTCTGTCCGTTGCTAATCAGGAGCCAGGCAGTGTAGACAGTACCAAGTCTGAAGCCTCTCAAATACACCCTGCTTTTCCTCCACCCATAGCTGAACAGGGCCAGCCCCAGCCTGCATCCTAAACCGGTTGGCAGTGTTCCCAGCAGTTCACAAACATTTTCTTTATACAGTAATAAGAAGCCCCAAGATTTGCTTATGGCTCTTTAGTTCATCAAGATTTCTGCATATTTTGTGTGGTTTGAACCTCAAACAACCTTCTAGGCAGATGCTGGGCCTCCGCACTGAGGCCGTGCCCTCCTGCCTGTTACCCTACCTGGATCTGACCTCTCAAGCATTTTTTTGGGCTATTGTGAATTGAATCCAGGATCATAATTCTCTCAGTTGTCTGTCTAATTAGTTTAAGTCATTAGAGATAAAGCAGCCATGAGTGAAAACAAGTTGATTTGTTGCTCCTGTCAGGACTACTGGCCTTCTTGCACTTTATTTTTAATAAAGTTCTGAAACAACAGGACTTTTTTTTTTTTTAAACATGTTCCAATAGTGATGGAGTTTGAGGTTTTGGGTCTAGTTGTACTGGGGAATTTTTTTGTATGTATATGAGGGGAAAACAGTCTTCCAGTTGTATCACTGAAGGCCAGCATTCAAAAAACCATGGGATGGCCCTTCTACCCTCCACCAGACATTTACTGAAGGTCTTCAGGCACTGTGTTAGGCTCTGCAAATTTAACATGAAGATAAGACTCCCCTGTGCGGAACCTGGGGGGTAAGGGTAGGGAGGTCTAAGGAAGAGACCAAAGGGCATCAGCCGATGGCAGATAATGGTAGGGGAGCAACTGAGGAGGGAGTCAGATGAACAGAAAGAAAGATAGGTAGTAGGTAAATATATACAAATCAAACCCTTCCAATGTTCAGATATATATAACTCCATGGTGGAATGGTTCAGGAAAAATAATAAACCTATAGCCAGCCCTAGTAACACAGAGAGTACTTTTTCCTCCTGGCTTTATTGAGATACAATTGTAATGTAACATCAAGTAAGTTTAAGGTATATACAGTGTGATGATAGAATATATGTGTCAGTTTCACCATGATTACCACAATAAGGTTAGTTAACACATCCATCACCTCACATAGCATTTGTATGTGTGTGGAGGGGCGAGAGCTTTTTAGATTTACTCTCTTGGCAACTTTCAAGTATACAATACAGTATTGTGATATCATCATACTGTCTATTAGATCCCCAGAACTTACTTATCTTACAAGTGGAAGTTTGTACCCTTTGGTACCTTCACCTATTCCCCACCCCTCAACTCTCTATTCCTGGGAACCACAAATCTACTGTTTCTGTTATGTTTTTAAAAATTATTATTTTAGATTCCACATGTAAGTGAGATCATAGAGTATTTGCCCTTTCATTGTCTGACTTACTTCACTGAGCATAATTACCTCAAGATTTATCCATGTTGTTATAAATGGCAGGATTTCCTTCTTTTTCTATAGCTAAATAACATTCCATTGTATACACACACACACACACACACACACACACAGAGTTCTTTATCCGTTCATTGGTCAGTTGACATTTAGGTTGTTTCCATGTCTTGACTACTATAAATAATGCTGCAGTGCACATGGGAGTGCAACTATCTCTTCAAGATAGTGATTTCATTTCCTTTCCATATAGACACAGAAGTGGGATTCCTGGATCACATGGTAGTTCTTTTATTTTTATTTTTTTAAAAGATTTTATTTATTTATTTGAGAGGTGGGGGTGGGGACAAGCCAGAGGAGAGACAGAGGGAGAGGGAGAAGCAGACTCCCCGCTAAGCAGGGAGCCCCGATGCAGAACTCGATCCTAGGACCCCAGGATTGTGACCTGAGCCGAAGGCAGACGCTTCACCGACTGAACCACCCAGGCGTCCCAGTGGTAGTTCTTTTAATTTTTAAGTTTTGAGGAACCTTCATACTGCTTTCCATATAACTGTACCATATAACATTACTAGCAACAATGCAAAGGGTACTCTGTCCACCAGCCCTTGTCATCTCTTATCTTTCTGATAATAATCATTCTATTAAGTGTAAAGTGATACCTCATTGGTGGCTTTGATTTACATTTCTCTGATGATTAATGATGTTGAGCACCTTTTCATGTGCCTATTGGTCTTTTGAATATTATCTCTGGAGAAATGTCTATTATAGCCCTTTGCCCATTTTAAATTGTATTATTTCTTACTTTTCTTCCTTCCTTCTTCTTTCTTTCTTTCTCCCTTCTTCTTTCCTTCCTTCCTGCCTTCCTTCCTTCCTTCCCTCCCTCCCTCCCCGTCTTTCTTGCTTGCTTGCTTGCTATTGAGTTGCTTGAGTTCCTTATAAATTTTGGATATTAACTGCTTATCAGATATATGAGTTGTAAATATTTTCTCCCATTCTGTAGGTTGTCTTTTCATTTTATTGATCATTTATTTTGCTGTGCAGAAGCATTTTAGTTAGATGTCGTCCCACTTGTTGATTTTTACTTTTATAACTTGTGCTTCTTGTGGTGTCATATCCAAAAAATCATTGCCAAGACTGATGTTAAGTAACTTGCTCCCTTTGTCCCTATGTTTTCTTCTAGAAGTTTCATAATTTCAGGTCTTACATTTAAGTCTTTGATCCATTTCAAGTTAATTTTTGTGAGTGATGTAAGATAGGGATCCAGTTTCATTCTTTTGCATGTGAATATCCAGCTTTCCCAACACTATTTATTGAAGAGACTATCTTTTCCCCATTGAGTATTCTTAGCTCCCTTGTCAAACATTGGTTGACTGTATGTGTGTGGGTTTATCTCTGGGCTATTGATTCTAATCCACTGGTCAATCTGTCTTTTTTTATGCCAGTATAATACTAATTTGATTATATAGTAAACTTTATAGTACAAAGTAAAACTTTATATAGTTTGAAATCAGGAAATGTGATGCCTATAGTTTTGTTCTTTCTCAAGATAGCTTTGGCTTTTGGTCTTTTGTGGTTCTATACAAATTTTCAGACTTTTTTCTATTTATGTAAAAAATATTGGAATTTTGACAGAGATTACATTGAATTAATACATGGCTTTGTGTAGTATGCACATTTTAACAATATTAATTGTTCTGATACATGAACACAGCATATCTTTCCATTTATTTGTGTCTTCTTCAATTTCTTTCATCAGTGTCTTATAATTTTCAGTGTATTGATTTATTCCTAAGTATTTTATTGTTTTTGAGTCTATTATAAATAAGATAGCTTTCTTTATTTCTTTCTTTCTCAGGTAGCTTGTCATTAGTATGGAGACACAACTGATTTTTTTATGTTGATTTCATATACTGCAACTTTGTTGAATTTGCTTTTTAGTTCCAGCAGTTTCTGGTAGAGTTTTTAGGGTTTTCTAGATATAATATATAATTTTCAAACAGAGAATTTTACTTCTTCCCTTCCAGTTTGAACGCCTTTTATTTCTTTTTCTTGCTTGTTGGTCTAGATAGAAGTCCAGTACTATGCTGAATGGGAATGGTGAGAGTAATCATCCTTGTCTTGTTCTGAGTATGCCGTTAGGTGTGAGCTTCTTTTATATGGACTTTGTTATGTTGAGATATGTTCCTTCTATACCCAATTTGTTGAGAGGTTTTTTTTTTTTTTTTTTAAGGATTTTATTTATTTATTTGACAGAGAGAGAGACAGCCAACGAGAGAGGGAACACAAGCAGGGGGAGTGGGAGAGGAAGAAGCAGGCTTCCCAGCAGAGCAGGGAGCCTGATGTGGGGCTCGATCCCAGGACTCTGGGATCATGCCCTGAGCTGAAGGCAGATGCTTAATGACTGAGCCACCCAGGCGCCCCAAGAGGTGTTTTTTTTTTTTTTATCATGAATTGGTACTGAATTTTGTCAAATGCTTTTTCTGTATCTATTGAGATGATCACATGATTTTTATTTTTCATTCTATTCTATAATAAGTGTATTATATCACACTTACTGATTTGCATATTTTGAACCATCCTTGAATCTCAGGTAGGATGAATCCTACTTGATCACGGTGCATGATTTTCTAACGTACTAATATATTCGGTTTACTAGTATATTGTTGAGGATTTTTGCATCTATATTGATCAGGGATATTGGTCAGTAGTTTTCCTTTCTTGTAGTGTTCTTATTCGGCTTTGGTATCAAGGCAGTGCTTTGCCTGACAAATAAAATGATGAATATTAGAAAACTAATGTATTGGTTAAATAGCAGACTCACACAGTTGAGTTGACGTTTAGTAAGCTGAAAGACAGATCTAAATAAATTTCCCAGAATTCATTGCAGGGAGACATGAAGATGGCAAATATAAAAGAGAAGTTAAGGGAGATGGATAAATAGGAAGAGGAGTTCCAATAAATGTCTAATCTCTCACTGAGAAAATTAGAAGATGTAAAAGCAGAAAATATTTCATAATGTATAGAAGATACCAGTCCCAGAGTTACTACACTCAAAGAACCCCAGGCATAATAATTAAAAGAAACCCACGCTCACATATATCATTGTGTCTTCACTTACGTGCAACTGACACGGAGAAGGGCAGAACACAGTAGTCAAAGAAAAGATCTTAAAAGCAGTGAGAGAAAAAATACCCACAAAGCAGGTACAACTGACTTTCAACAGCAATAGTAGAATCCAGAGGTCAGTGGAGGATCTTTGAGGGGCCGAGAGAAAATAACTAGCAATCTCGTATTGTGTGCTGAGTGAAACGATTTTCAATAATGAAGGCAAATAAAGTCATTTTTTGACAAACTGAAACTGGAAGGATTTACTGCCCGTAGATTATCATGAAAGAATTCCTAAACGATGTGCTTCAAATAAAAATAAAATTGTTCTGCTAGGAAGGTTTGAGATTCAAGAAGGAACGATGAGTAGATAAAATTGTAAGCACATCTGTAAATACAAACAAACATCATTTGTAAAGGAATAACAATAATGTCTAATTTGAGAAGCTGAAATAGCAAAAGAAAACTTGAATTCTGTGTAAGAATTGCATATGATTCATTAATTCACTGTGAGTGCATATGAGAGAGAGAGAGGAGGGAGGGAGGAATTAATGTTGTAATATTCGAGTATTGCGAAGGAAAAGGATTAAAGATCAATTAATTGTAGACTTTATGTTAAAATGCATATGTAATTAATATGTCCAGGGTCAGCACTAAAGGAATTGAATAGAAGGTACAACTTCCAAACTAGTAGAGGGGAAAAATGAAATGGAAATGGGGTAAAATTTCATCAAAAAGAAGAAAACCAGAAGAAGAAGAACAAAGAGGAAGTACAAAATGAGATGTTGGAAATGAATCTAAATTTTTTGGTGATCACAATTAACTTTTAAAAAATTAAACTCTTTGGTTGAAAGACAAAGCTTGTCACACTGAATTAAAAAAAATCCATCCAATGGCCTTTCCTGAAACATGCCTAAAACATAAGAACGTATAAGGGTTGAGAAAAAAGGAACAAGAAAAAATTATACAAGTAGTCACCAAAAGAAAGTCGGCATATATGTATATTATGGTCAGATAAATAGGCTTTGAGACAAAAAGCTTACTAGAGATAAAGAAGGTGTCTAAATATTAAAGTTTCAATTCACCAGGAGGATATAACAATTTTAATCTTGGATGAACCTAATTACATAGTTTTTAATTGCTGAAACTTCAAGGAGGAATAGACAAAGCTACAATCAAAGTGAGAGTTTTAATATACATCTCTCAATAATTGATAGATCAAGCAGATAAAAGAAGGTATCAATAAGAACATAGAGTATTTGAACAAGACAAAGAGCTAGGCTGTTTTAATGGGCATATAGAGCCCTTCACCCAACAATTGAGGAACATAGATTTGTATTAGTTTTCATGGACTTTTATAAAAATTGATTCTAAATAATTAAGCAGATCTACATATTTTAAAGACCTGGCATTATTCAGATCATTTACAATGACTGCAAAGCTAACACATTAGAAATTAAAAACAAACAAACAAAAAAAGTATGAAAACCCACATTTGTCAGCTTTGACACTTCTAAATAATCCATATGTCAGAAATAATGGGAATTAAAAATATTGAAAAATAAGCAAAAAGCAGAAACTGAATTGAGTACTAGCTAAATGGTTATTAAAGACTTGTACACATAAACAGGTATATAGATGCCTACATGAGATAGGAAGATGAATTCCCAAGGATACTTGGGGAAGAATTTTTATATGGGATGAGAGAAAGTAAGATTAGGTTGTTTACCAAATTAATGGATTGACACCTTCACACAGAATGATTACCATGTGGTCTCAGCCTGTTAGGCTAGTCTTTGTATTCAGGTCTCAAAGACAGAGTTTATGTTCAGATCAGTACTTAGTCATAATGCTGTTAATGTTAATTGGTACTCTTTGACCTCTTGTTTGGGAATTATTGGAAAACGTGGATCAGGCATCGACTATGACAGATTGCGGCTGTTGTAAACCGCTAGCAATGTAGAGATTGTAGGTATTACTTACAGGATTCTTTTGCATTTAGAACTGAACAGCGAAGAATGACGACATATTAATATGTGTGGTAGTTAGTGGTACTCAGAGGGAGATTTATAGTCAGGTGTGTGTGGTACTTGGCAGGAAATTTATGGCCTACTATGCTCATATTAGAAAAGAAGGCTGGAAATAAATTAGCCTCCAAATTATGAAGTTAAAAAGAATAGAATAACTTCTAAAAACATGGAAGAGAAAAAACAAAACCCAGAGATGATTGATCTAGGGGGAAAAAGTAACGCTAGAATGATCCGTAAAACTGAACGTTTCTCTTTGGAACACTTTAAGAAATGGATAAATCTCTGGTGGGATTACTTAAGAAAAAAAGGCAAAAGCCACAAAGTAGTAATATCAAGAATGAAACAGGGCCAAAACTGAAGCAGACAAGTTTAAGAATATTACAAAAGAATATTACTAATAGCTTAATGGTAATGACCCTAGAAGTATGAGAAATGTTCAAACTTGTAGAAAGTATAAGTTATTATAATACTTTATAAAATATAGATGAGGCAGCCAAAAAATGACTAGCCCTTGTTTTGTCTATTGCTTCATCCTTTGTATCTGTCATACATTAGGGTCTCAATGAATATTTATTTAAATGAATAATTAAATTCAGATATAGCAGTTGTTAATATTTCAATGTATTTATATATATATTTTAAAACATAGCTCATTTGTATATTGATTTTTAAGCGCCAATAACACAGATACCTCCACAGATACTAGATGAAAATGATAAAAAATAAAGTGAAATAACAGAGAGCATCTGGCTTGTTATCCTTTACCACTTAAAAAAGCTGTATGAGTTTTAAAGTAGCTAATCTTATCTCAATTTCCTTGGCAATAAAATGAACAATATGTTCTTCCTACAGCTATGCTTTTGTGGAGAAAAGAAAAAAGAGATTTTTTTCTAGCAGATCTCCTGGGACAGCAACCTATCCACATGGAGTTTGATCATAATTAGCAAGGACTTAGAATAGCATTATTATTGTGTTTTGATGTTATTAAACAGAATTAGCAATCACTGGGGAATGGGGAATATGGCTCAAGACCCAGTTTCCTGGCACACTGGAAGGTGCAGAAGCAAAAAGGGAAAAATAATTTGAAACATTGTTTTTTTTTAAATAATTTGAAACATTGTAAAGAAAGCTTTCCTCTGACTACAGACCTCATCTGAAAACATGGAATTCTAGAGTCTATACTGTGTGGAGATGACCCATGAGGCCTTTGTTATCACAATTTTTATTTTCCCTTAAATGAAATAATTCCTAAAAGCTTTTTTTCCAAGGATATATGAGTGGTATATTTTTTGCTTGTATATCTGGAAATGTTTTGTTGTCTTCCCAAGTAAATCACAACCTATCCATGTTTAAATTTCCTGAGGACCTATCGCCTCATTCTCACAAACCAGTGTGAAGTATTCCTCTGGGTACATGTGCATATATGTAGAGGTACAGAGGAATTCTAGAAGGTTACATATGGGATTTTCAACAGCTGTTCTCTCTGTTAAGCAAGGAATGGGTATTTTGAGTGTATGTGTGCACAAGTATGCACGTGTGTGTGTGTGTGTGTGTGGTGTTCAGGGCAGTTAGTGGTCAAAGACCCTGTTAGTGTTAACTGTAAGATTTTAATTTTTTTAAAGCAAGGAGTGTGTGAAGCATTCCAAGTAAAATTAAAACTTAAAGCAATCTCTTGAGCCATAACATTTTTCCCTCAAAATTCTGTAGACATTATTTTATAGCCTCCTGGCACTTAATTTAATACGTTTCTTCAATGATTTTTGAATGCCAGCTATGCATCATTGTATAGGGGACACCGTAATGAGCAGAAATGGACTTACAGCAAACTGGAAGAGAGAGAGACTAATCCACTAATCATACAAACAACAACAACAACTAAATGTGGTAGGGCTTTGAAAGGAAGGTACATGCTACTCCTGACAGTAGCAGGAGGACTGCCCTGGTCAGGACGTCAGAGAGGAGTCCCTGCGAAATGACCATGAAGGGGAGGGAGAGGAGCACTTCAGGGAGAGTGAGCTCTAAGTGTGAGGTTCCTGCCCTAGGAGGTAAGCGTGACACCCTAGAGGAACTGAGGAAAAGTTGATGTACTTAGAGAGCAGCAAGAGGTGCAGGAGAGGTAGGTGGGAGCCAGGCTGTGGAAAGTCTTACAGGCCATGCTAAGGATTTCATGGGAAGCAATTGGATGGTATAAATGTGGGAGTAACATAGCAGATTTGTATTATGGTGAGGTCACTCTGGATACTGGGTGGAGAATTGCATATAGAGGACAAGGGGGAAAGTAGGAAGACCAAAGAGGAGTGAGTCATTGGCAGTGGACTGGAAGAGACATATCTTGGACTAGAGAGAGAGTGACTGGAGGAATGGAGAGGGGGGCATACTTGAGAGACATTTGGGAAGTAACATATCCATGATCAATTGGATATGAAGGCTGGTAATGGAGAGGGCTATGTCAAAGGCAACTCCTTGTTTCTGCCTGAAGGGACCGTGATGATGGGGACACCCATGGAGAGGTCATAGGAAGAGAAGGTGGTTTGGAGAGAATGTCACAAATCTCACTTGGGCTGGGTTGAATTCAGGATGCATTTGAAATGTTTAAGAGGAGATGTTGAATAGGCAGTGGTCCTGCACACCCGGACCCAAGGAGAGGTCCAACCTGGAGATCTGAATCAGACTGTACAATCCTGAGATCAGTGAAAAGCAAAACTCCATGTCTTCCTGGAGCATACAGCTCTAAACTTGTCCTAGGCTGCTCACAGGTGGGAACCAGAGATCAGAGAAGCTTCCTAGATGTAGCATTTCTATCCTGCTATTTCTACCGAAAATATCCCTCTGTCTGTTTTGCTGTATCCTCAGCTAGGAAACCCCTCTTCATGTTACTTTAGGGAAACACAACCCAGGCCCATCTAGAACAAGAACCATTTCCTTGTGGGCCAGTTAACTTCTCTCTGTTCCTTTGCTGACATAATTTTCGAAATGCTTTGCTTTTGTTACAGATAGGGCTGACCAAGAGACTGGGAGGATCACTTGAGTTACTTAGTCTGGCAGCCCCGGGAAGGTGATTTGAGTGAGGCCTGTGTTAGAATGGTTGCTGTACAAGACAAGCTGATCAGAGTTACAGCTAAGTCGTTGCCCCAGATCCTTCACCGCGCACAGGCTCTAGCAGCCTCGGATCCATCAGGAAGGAAACACATCCCTGGGAAGGGAATGAAATGTGAGTTCATGACTTGTCAGCTGGCTTGAAGACTCTCATGACCAGGAGGCAGCCAGTTTGGAGTGTAACATGGGACAGGCCCCCCTTTGTATTTTGTGAGCTGGGACCAGCTTCTCTGAGCAGCTGTGGCACTAGATCCGTGGACGTGGGACTGAGGGACCTGTTACCACCCCCGTCCCCAGCGCTGTCTCTTTGGATGCTAGAGAATTCATGCTGAACAAGCTGTTAAAAACATAAGATATAGGGTCTGGACACTAACGAATGCTGGCATGAGTCATGCTTATATTTCTTATCTCAATTAGATCCTCACTCTTCTTTGGAATCCAGCTACCCCAGCTGCTGGTGGTGGTGTCATTAGCTGGAGGCTGACAGCGCCCCTGGAACTGAGCTTATTAAGAATAAATGAACCTTGGGTTCGGAGCCCTTAGGGGTTTGGCTTTCTGAAGCTAGGCACAAATAAAAACTCAGCTGCCTAGGCTTTGCATTATTACATTTTCTGGGTTATATTGGTCTCTAGGGAATCTGCTTGATGCATTTCTAAGTTGTTTGTTTTGTTTTAACAGAGGAGATCAGATTTTAAACAACCCTCAATTATCAGAGAAGCCTCCTTTAAAGTAGGAGTTAGGGGCAACCACATGACTTTTAAAATGCCCCTTTCTCAGTCAGCACGTCGGCTCCTGAAGCCTCGGTGCTGGCTGCTGGCTGCTGACTTACGTGCACAGCCACAACTTTTTGCTCCAGTTAGCATTTGTTGGGTCCAACACAGCTATAGGCCGGGAAATGGTTTCTAATTTTCCTGCTGCCTCATCAGCAAAACCGACAGCTAAATTCTAATTGCTGAGGCTTTATTACTTTTGAAGACGTGGGAGGCAGAAAAGAGCACAGCTGGGCCCCTCATCCCAGGTGGAGTCGCAGGACTGGCAGAGAGAGGGGTCAGCTTTGGGCTCTTCGCTGAGGACAATGTAATCCGGAGGTGATTGTGGGGAAGTGAAAGTTGAAACTCCCAGTGGTGGTGTCTGTGAATTACTGCTTTTTCAGGAGGGTGCAGCTAAGTGTGATCTGAAGGACCAAGGGACAAATGTTTTAAGAGGCTCAGCTGTTTGGGTGAGGCAGCCAGACGGGTCAGGCTGTTGTGCTTGGACAGGTCGCCCAACAGTGTCCGTGCATGTCTCCCTTTTCTTGGCAGGGTCGCTTGCAGTAAACATTAGAGCTCAGCCCAAGGAAGGATGGCGGGGTCGCGGAACCATGGTGATTGCTCGGTACGTCTTGTGTGGTTGTGTGGGCGGAAGAGGACAGCTAAAGACTTTTTTGAATCATTGGATAATTATGTCATGGCCACATGAGCGCATGTTTCTATTTCCCAAAATGAATGTTTACTTTAGAAAAGATCCCCATTACACTAACAGCACTTTCCCCAGAAGTGCGTGCCGGGCACTTCTGTTCCCTCCGTGTGGACCCTTGCTCAAAATTTACCAGAACAGTAATTTACCAAAAGAGTGTAATTATGCAATTGAAAAGTCTTTAAATTGGACCGTTCAGGGAAATGCTGGGGAGCTGCTCAAAAACAAGCCAGGTGTGAGTGTAGAGTAAGAAGACTGGTTTTTACATTTTTATATAGTACACAAAACAAAAGCAACAGTTCTGAGCTCTGACTTCTTTCTTTCCCAGCTTAACGTAGTGTAATTGAGGCAGAGCCCTGGACACTTTTATACTAGAGCATGGCTCTCTCTAGTTTGTGTTGCAGACTCTCCTCAGAGGTCCCTGTTACTTCTTGTTTGCTTGCTTATCATCTCTAAGGAGGAAAGGTCTCTCTGACTTTGGGCTTGTGGATGGAAAGGGCAGCAGTTTTCTTCTTGGGTCCTCCCTGGGCACGCGATTGCCCTTAAAATCCTCTTGGCTCCTGAACTGGAGGGTTGATTGGCACGCACAGCCAACCTCGTAACATTTTGTAGTCTTTCGTTGTATTTTTCTAAGTATTTCCCATGGCAAGAGTGGATCAGGTTACCAACTTTCTACTGTCTTATCCAGAAATCTTTCCCCCATTCTTCTTCTTCTTCTTTTTTAAAGATTTTATTAATTTTGACAGAGAGAGAGTACAAGCAAAGGAAGTGGCAGGCAGAGGGAGAAGCAGGCTCCCTGCTGAGCTAGAAGCTTGATGCAGGACTTGATC
This sequence comes from Ailuropoda melanoleuca, assembly GCF_002007445.2. NCBI lineage: Eukaryota > Metazoa > Chordata > Mammalia > Carnivora > Ursidae > Ailuropoda > Ailuropoda melanoleuca. The sequence goes on along the minus strand of NC_048231.1, from coordinate 8,157,757 downwards.
TCAGGACTATGAGATCATGACCTGAGCCGAAGGCAGATGCTTAACCGACTGAGTCACCCAGGTGTCCCTTTCCCCCATTTTCCTAATAACACTTCCTCCTCCCATCTTGTGGCAGGTTTCTGAATAAAGAGCTAGTATGGGCCTAAAAATTATCAAAGCTTCTTAGTAGAATATTAAAGGCACTGGAATAGTTACCATGGGCATTTGGCAGCACAGGTATGTCTGACCTGGGGTCACACAAACTAGAATGTACATTTCAGCCCACTGTTACTTCTGTTCAAACCAGTCACCTTAGCACTCCATGCACTTGCTTCAGCAATGATGCCATTGCTCAGGATGCCCACACCTCTCCTCTTCTGCAGTTCCCCCTAAGCTGGTTGGCAGATCAGACAGGAGAGCCTGTCACAAAATGGTACACAGTCTTAGCTGTTTTTGGATCAAGACCTGCATTTTTTTTGTCCAGTATCGCGTGGCCAGATCACCTCCACTTACCTTTATCTATCAAAATGGGCTCCAAACAACTTGGGTTTCTCAAAATAAAATCTATCCTCAAAGGATGAATATTTATCAGCCACTATTAATGGAATTCTAAAGAAAATGCCATAGGCTATGAAAGTAATTCCTACAAGGAAGCGCCATAAATTTTTTAAATGGCAGTAGTAAAAAAAGAAAAAAGTAAAAAAAAAAAATGGCAATAGTATTTGACTGGTATAAGAACTCCCAAGGAGAGTTCTTAGGGGCAAATAATACTTGTTTAGATGTGTAAGTTCTGATAGGTTGGTTAAAAAGAGAGTCTCATTTGGTCGGGGAAACAAGATAAGTTGGTTTCAAAGATTGTCTCATTTGATCTGGGATATGAGATAAATGGGTCCTGGCCCTGCCAGAGAACATGGGCACAGTGCTTAGCATCTCTAGATTTCTGATTCTTCACACTTACAATGAAGGGTTTAGATTAGAAAATCTCCATGGGCTCTTTTAGCTTCAATACACTATGATTCATTCATCAAACATTTATTGGGCAACTACTGTGTTAGATACTGTTGCAGAAAAAGTGATGTAAAATCTTTATCCTAAAAGGTTTCAAAATCTAGCCAGGAATATAGATGATACACAATTTTTATATCCTCAATATCAGTATATGATATTCCCTCTCATCTAATCTATTATATATATAGTATAATATTTGTTGCTGTATAAACTGGCTACTTGATCACCAGGTATTTTTCTTTTCTTCCTGGGGATTCTTTTCTGAGACTCCCTTGTAATCAGTTAGGTGTGGCCAAGTGACTAGAGTCTGGCTAGTCAGATGTGGGCAGAAGTAACATATGCCACTTCTAGAGTCCACGAAACCCTCCCATGTGTGAGCCTTCTCTCTTTCTCCATCTATTGTCTCCACAGAGCCAGAGGAGTGTGGAGCCTCAGGGTTGAAGGAGCCTGTGTCTCTGAATGACTGTGTAAAACATGGGGCTACCCCATACATCCTACCAACCTGCATTGGACTGTGATATAGAAATAGCATTTATTGGGTGGATGCACTCTGGGAATAGATGGTTACAATGGTTAGGTTGCCTGCCCAGTGCATTTACATTATAAAGGAAGAGGTCTTAATTCCTTAGATGATGACAGTTGAGGCCGACAGCCTTTACATGGTGTTTCAAGTGGACAGAGAGCTAACCAGGGCCCTGGGGAAGAGGATACATGTATAGAAGGAAGAGGATAATGTAGAAAGAGGGGATAGGCTAGCCAGGAACAGATTATAGCGTAATTACTAGAGTAGTTGATTGCTTAACCCCAGGATGTCTGTCCAAGAAAAAAAATTACTTGAAAAAAAAATGGGCTATCCAGCACTTTTAAGAAAAAGTAGGAAGGTAATGGCCAAATGATTCTTATTTTATCATGTCTCCGACACTTGCAGGACAATAGAAATTCTTTTGAAAACCATTCACTCAAGGGCGAAGCCTGGGTAACTGGTAAGAATGTTATCGGAAATGATGGCTCTAAGACGTGATTGCCTACTGTCTTGCAATTCAGAATCTGATGTGTAGCTACCTAGACGTTTAAAAAGCCATTTTTTAGGATTTTGGACCATGTTAACTATGATAAAGATGAAACTTAAGTGGATGCTCACATTCATTTAAAAGCCAATGTATTTGGTGACTCTTAGCTCAGTTGTAAGAAGGATGGCCCTAATTCAAGTTGGTGTCATATTGTGGTATATTGTAGAAGAATGCCTCTGCCCCCATATTTCCACATGCTAATCCCCAAATCTGTGACTATGTTTCCTTACATGGTAACAGGAATTTTGCAGATGTCCTTAAATGAAGAATCTTGAGATGAGATTATCCTGAAGTGTATGAGTGGGTCCAATGTAATCACAAGGGTCCTGATAATGGGGAGGCAAGTGTGTCAGAGTCAGAGAAGGAGATGCAGCAACAGAAGTGGAGGCCAGAGGCATGTGGGGCCCTGTGCCAGAGAACACAGGCAGCCTCTGGAAGCTAGAAAAGGCAAGGCAAGGGACTTTCTCCTACGGCCTCTAGAAGGAGCACTGCCCTGTTAACTCATTTTGGACTTTTGACTGGCAGAATTGTAAGATAATAAATTTGTGTTTTTTTAAGCCACTGAGTGTATGGTAACATATTATAACAGTAATAGAAAACTAATGCATGCGTAATAAACTGTGGCTTTTGCCTCCTCTTCTTTTTTATCCATAACAATTTTTAGGTTCTGTAATGTATGCATTACTGTTCTATCTATCTATTTATCTATTTATCCTATACATATATATGGCATATCTGTACCTCATGAATATTTATTCATACTAAGGGTTTTAACGAAGAGCAATTCATTCAGTTCTCTCATGATAACTATTAGGGTACTATTAGTTAGAAGGAGGGAAGTACTATTATTTCCCTTTTACGGTGAGAAAACTGAACTTAAGTAATTTGCCCAATATTATTTGTCTAGGAGGCAGCAGAGTAGGATTTGAGTTTAGATCTGGCTACTGCAAAGCAAATGTTCTTATCCACCGTGATATGCGGAGTTCACTGACTTGAATTATATCTTTAAAACTCTGATTTTTCTAACTACTTTTGTCTTATATTTTACCCAAGTACCTTCTTGTTGCTCTGTGCATAAGTGAATCATGTAGGTTGATCTTAAAAACTTGGATGGTGGTGTTCCATTTCCAACACTGGCAAACGAGCATGTAGAAGACCAAACCTCCTGCCGTGAATAAGCAGGAAACATGGATAAAGACAAAACAAAACTCCACGTTTGAAATATTGGAGAGCTACTAAAGCAGCCAGGACAGGAGGGCCAAAACCCCGGAGAGAAGGGCAACTCATCAAGGGCAGCTGGACAGTCTGTGCTATTTCTCAACTGGGACATTTGCCAATTCCTAAGTGGTCTGGGAAGAGGGACTGAAGGTAAGAGAAAAGGCACCTGTGAAAAGGGAGAGAAGCTGAGCAGTTTTCAGCTGTGTCATGGTGCTTGGGAGAGGCAATTGGAGTTCAAGGCTACTGAGTAAACGAGGGCTTGAAGATGCTGCTGCAAATGGAAGTGCAGAGAAATCAGCTCAAGAGTCTGAGCTGCTTTTCTTTGATGCATGTGTCAAGTAATAAGTGGTCCTGGCCCAGAGAGAAGCAGATCAGGGAACAGCAGCCAAGGGCATGCCTGAGTTGGCTCCTACTGGACCCCACTAGCCCACAGATAACAACTAGGGTCTTTCAGCAGGGGGTAGGGCAAAGTCTTCAGGGAAGCTAAAACCTGCAAGAAGGGACCAATAAGGAGGAAATCTCCATGTTTATGACTTTTAACCTTATGGCAGACCACAGTTAGTACTGTCTAGATGACAAAACTCTGATACAAGACTTGTCCTTCTGTCTTTCTGTCCCAAAGATTCAGAGGACTGAGATCAGGAATACCACGATGACTGGAAAGTGAGGTTAGAGTCCTAGAAAGGAGAGCATCAGAGCCCCAAATTTTATGTATCAACTCTGCCCAAGTTTCTGGCTGGCCCATGAACCATGCATGCTGGGGACAAACTCCAAGCACCACAGAGAAAACCCAAACCTCAGATGTGAGATTTGATTGCCCAAGAGACAGAATTTACAATTTGAGTCAAATCAACTTCACTGACTACTAAAACAAAACATCAACATTCTTTGAAGAAGTAAAAATGAATCCAGTGTCCCTACAACATAGCATTAAGAAGGTTAATTCAATTCAAAATTACTTGACATATGAAGAACCAAGAAATGTTCTTCAGTCTTAAGAGAAAAGAAAAATAACAGACTAAAACCCTGAGAAATTATTTAGGATCAATTCTTGGAATCAGCATACACAGATTTAAAAATAAATGGCCATTATTTTATACAACATTCATAGCGTCATAGGATCTTAATGAATATTGGTTTCCTCCACACCATCCTACCCTCACCTTGGGTCAGGCATTATATAAGAGGCAACAACCATTGATGTCCCTGCTCTGGCCCTGGGGGGGAGGGGAAATACTGCTCTCCTCTTGTCTAAACACCCCCAAACAAGGTTTGAAGGCTTCTGATTGAAGATGTGGAAACTACTCACTCATGGACTCCCCTTATTCCCTGAGACTCAGCTGAAATTCAGGACTTAGAGAAACACAAAGAGGAATAAGCTTATAAGAGCACAGAGTTTGGAAAGAGATCACGGGTGAATGAGTGATTTTAAGAAATTCTCAGAAGAGGGAAAATTGGAACGTGTTGATTAGCGAGTGAAGCAGAGGAAGCCACAGGGGGCTTGAGGAGAGGTGGAAGTTGATCTTACCTGTGGAACCCTTAAGAGGTTCTGGACTCTGAGTCAATAGGTATGGAGAGCAATAGTGAGAGGGAGCTATAGGGAGAAGAACTGACTGAAGATGAGAGCTGCAGAAGCCAGCCCCCCTACTCACCTTCTCTTTGGCGTCCCTTTATAGAATAATTAGTAGCTTGGATTTTCACCAAGACTTAAAAGAAATAAACAAAAAGCAACCATTGTCTTCCTCTAAATAGAACAAGCAATCCATAGAGAGCTAAGACTGTTGGAGAGTATTGCTACCCCAGAATAAAGCATTTTTTCTTCTGGAATTTGGGTAGCTTATTCATCACTGATCACCCTAAAGAAAAGCCTTCTGTTAAATATATCCTATCCAGATACACAACAGTTACAATCAGCCTACATTTCAGGACAGAGGTCTGCTGGGAAAATAATCATAGAGTCCTATAAAGTAGCAGAAAGAAACCATACCAGTGTTGACATGCAAAATGAACAAACCTGTTACAAAAAAATTTTTTTAAAGATTTTATTTATTTATTTTACAGATATAGAGACAGCCAGCAAGAGAGGGAACACAAGCAGGGGAGTGGGAGAGGAAGAAGCAGGCTCCCAGCGGAAGAGCCTGACGTGGGACTCGATCCCAGGACTCCGGGATCACGCCCTGAGCCGAAGACAGATGCTTAATGACTGAGCCACCCAGGTGCCCCTGTTAAAAATTTTTAAAGGAAAAAGGGAAGAATTTATTTGACCCCAGGTTAGGACAGTTGCCTGGGATACACAATCTTCATAAAGAAGAGAGTGCTTGAGGGAAGGAACATTTGGTGCAGCATTACCTTTTTTTTTTTTTATATATAAAGTGTTACAAATGACCATGACGAAGGACATTTCCAGAAAGTTACAGGCTTTATCTTATGTTTTTAGTATGTGCAAGGCTGTATGACTTTAATCTCATGGGAGCCGAGCAGGTTTTTTTCTTTGTCTTATCTTTGGAATGCTCCTTTCTGGTATTATTATTATTATTATTATTATTAGATAGAGACAGCCAGCGAGAGAGGGAACACAAGCAGGGGGAGTGGGAGAGGAAGAAGCAGGCTCCAAGCAGAGGAGCCTGACGTGGGGCTCGATCCCATAACGCCGGGATCACGCCCTGAGCGGAAGGCAGACGCTTAACCGCTGTGCCACCCAGGCACCCCTACTATTTTTAACAAAGCAGATGTAACAATGTGTATTTGGGGCAGAAATAGAGCCCATGGTTTGAGGTTTTGCTGAGTCATTTTGACCTTAGTGAATGCTAGGGAATAGCTTTCTCACAAACATCAAAGTTGAAAATTTCCTTTCTTTTATAACCAGCTACCTAGAATAACCACCCTGGTTCTTATTGTGGAATATGAATGAATAGTATATAAGAGAAGGAAGGGTAGTATCTGAAAGAAGAACCAAAGTAATCATAACTGACCCTGAAGGAGCTATTTCAGGAAACGGAAAAGAACTTTTAAAAATCGAATTATGCCTTCAGAGAGACATGAGAAGACACTGTTCCAGAACGAAAATAGAATGAATGATATAATAAATGGATGGTCAAAGAATTAACTCTTTTAATAAAAAAGTTACATCAAAAATCTTAAAAATTAGTAGCAGGTGTTCACAATAAAGCCAAAACAATACTCCGAACTATAGAACAAAAAGGTAGACAGAAAACATGAGGGGGAAAAAAAACAGAAGAGAAAATCAATCCAGAATTCAACATATGACCCGTAGTAGTTCCAGCATTTAAACTGTATATTACAGGGTAGAATTTTTTTTTTTTAATTGCGAGGAAAATTTCTAAGGGTTGAAGACAAGTACAAGTCTTCAGTCTGACAGAGCTCATCAAGGGCTGAACCGTATGAAAGGATAAAGATCCACACGTAAGAATAATTTCACCAAACTCAGAAAGGCCAGAATAAAGAGAAGACCCTAAAAGTTTTCAGGGTGAAACAAACTAGCAAATCAGGTAGCCTGCATTGTAACAAAAGCCAGCTGGCATCAACAATGCTGGCTGATGCAAGTTGATGGAGCAATGCCATAAAGTTCTAAGGGAAAATTATTTTGAACTGTGTTTAATTTGATCTAGAATTTTGTATCCTGTCAAACTGTCAGTCAAGTGGGAGGGGGAAATACATTTTTAGATACACAGGGACACAGAAAATATCTCCTTGGCAAAATAAGGGAGTCATGTTAGCAAAAACAGGGAGAAAGAAAGCCATGATTAAGGAAAGAGTGGTTCTAACCCAAAAGTGTGGTAAGGGAAAGTCCTAGTGTGGCAAGTGCATCAGGCCCAGGGAACAACTGATCCACAGGGAAAGAAGGCCGGTGGAGGTTGTGTCTGGATAAAATGGGGATTCCATGCAATGCTATCACTGAGAGGCAGAAATAAAATTGAGGCTATTTTAAACAATTTATTCATCTTCTGTCAACAAGAAAAACAAAAGGCAATTGGAAATCTTGGGACAAAAGTAGTTTTATAACAAAGTCATGAATCACATGTAAATGCTTATTATATTGTGACGTATTTGGAGCATTCGTTGAGTGTCAGGACAAATCATCTGTTTGACCTTGACACCAACACTGTTCTTCTCCAAATGTCCCAAGGATTATGACATTTTACCTGTAGAGAAAGAAAAGTAATTATATGCTACCATTTGGCTCTGCGGTGAATAATATTTACATAGTAATTACAACAAAAAAGGTATTTATCGGCTTGTTAGTCTTTAGACTCACCCTATAAACAAAGTGTGGAAGACGTAATTAAGGTTTTGGAATGGCATTTAAACGTTCCAATCATCAACCATGTAAAAGTGAATATGGATAACAACAGACGTATGGCTGAGAAAAGAAATAGGTTAGGGACAGTAAGATCCTCAGAGTGGTAGGTGGTGGCCAAGAAATACTGCTAAAAGTTGTTGGAACAACAACAGAAAATAGATGTTTATGTATATTATTTAAAATTATACTGGCTGCTAATAGATACTATGAATAGTTGAGTGTTGCTATTTATTCCTGATAGAAAACAGAAGGTGGTAGAAGAAAGACTGTTGTCATAGCCTCAGCTCATGCCTAAGTAGTAAATAATCATGTTAATTGTTAGAATATTGACTGGGGAATTTTTAAAAATTAATGTGTGCCTTTCAATTACTAAACATTTTCTCTGAAAGGGAGGGGCCCTCTAGGGCACTGACTTAATGTTTTTGGTGCTTGAGGCCCAAACAGAGTAAAGGGTGCAAATATTGCAGGTTTCCAACTGCTCTGATTGTCTTTGGTAATCATAAAACTGCTGGAGAAATGACCTGTTAAAAGCAAAGAAGGCCAATTTCCTGATGCACCACCGAGCATAAGAGCGCTCATTCTGCCAGCCTGTGTGATTGCTGCGGCCTCTTCATGCTCTGCTCAAGTGGGCCTTGCTGGGCACATGGGGTTGGAGGCAGCAGTTCCCATCCACAGGCCCCCGGAGGCCACAGAGGTGACCTCTCAGCCCTCGGGGACCAAGGTGACCCTGTGTGCTGAGCACACACCTGAGATTCAGGAGCCAGAGGATGTTTGCTTGAGGCTCGAGTCTCGTGGAAGGCACCTGACAGCCTCACACCCACATCATAGCTCTGCGTGCTGACTGATGAGACGGTGGAACTCAGTCAGTGGCCAAGACAGTCCTTCTTGGGTGGGTTTTCTTCAGAACTGGCCTAGAAACATGAGCCTTTGTTATGAGGGAAGAGGTCAGTCCCCACAAAGTGCTGCACCTCCCTGCTGACACTGAAAACCTGCTAAGCTGGAGGCCCTTGAACGGCGGTTCTTGTCAGGGATCTAAGCGCCCTCTTCTGCCCAGTGATATCTTCCACTTTAAAGTGGAAAGTGGGGGGCGCCTGGGTGGCACAGCGGTTGGGCGTCTGCCTTCGGCTCAGGGCGTGATCCCGATGTTATGGGATCGAGCCCCACATCAGGCTCCTCCGCTATGAGCCTGCTTCTTCCTCTCCCACTCCCCCTGCTTGTGTTCCCTCTCTCGCTGGCTGTCTCTCTCTCTGTCAAATAAATAAATAAAATCTTTAAAAAAGCCTCATACTAAGAAATTCTCGTGCACTGCTTTGTAACTATGGAAGTAGTGACCGAGTTCTCGGGAGTGGAACCTCACTGCCACAGTTTAAACCAATGAGACCAGTAGAAGGTATCTAATGTATGGATTAGGAAATCCATAGGCTGGTCAATGATGTCACACGGCCAATGACATCACATGGCATGGCTACATTGAGATATCATGAGTCTTCCTTGGAAATCCGGACTGGAATTAGGGAGAGGGGGTTGGGTAGTTTGTAGGAGGAGCAGAGATGGGCCAGCACACTGAGAGAAGATAGGACACAGGTATGATATAGAAGGGTCCAGAAGGACGTAATAATCATGAGCATACAAGTTAGGAGGTCAAGAAGACTCGCTAGAGCAGAGGCTGACGTGGCTCCTGGGAAGCAGAGACAGAGAGGACCGTTGTCAGTGTTAACAGTGGAGTTCACAGTAAGGATTATGAAACTCTGCAGCTGAGAGAATGTCTGAATTAGACTCCAGTATTTGCTCGAGGCCTGCTATGCAGCTGTTTCTGGGCTTCATGGCACCCCCTTGCTCACGTGCATGTCCTTATGACAGACTCCCGTAACGTGAACCAACATGAACAAAGANGAAGTGGAAGCAGAGATAGAGAGGACCATTGTCAGTGTTAACAGTGGAGTTCACAGTAAGGATTATGAAACTCTGCAGCTGAGAGAATGTCTGAATTAGACTCCAGTATTTGCTCGAGGCCTGCTATGCAGCTGTTTCTGGGCTTCATGGCACCCCCTTGCTCACGTGCATGTCCTTATGACAGACTCCCGTAACGTGAACCAACATGAACAAAGACTCTGACTACACAGGCATCTTGCTTACCCTGCCTTTCTAGTTGGACACACCCTTTTCAGATGGCTTTCCGGGGCAGGCGATGAAGTAGCTGAGGTGATGAAAAGCTGATCAGCTGGGCAAGTCAGCTCCCCCCACCCCCTGTAGCCAAAGAGCAGTAGCCAAGGCAGCTTCCTTCATGGGAGTCCAGGAGACTGCAGGGAAGGACAGTGAGGAAAAAGTGCCGCATGCCTGCTGATTATGGCACAAACTCGATTTCCAGTGTCTTTGCTGCCAAGGACTCTCTCTTCCCCCAAAAACCACTTTGATTTTTCTCCATAGACACTGTTTTGAAAGGATTTAATCTAGCAAACCAACTGTGTTCATTTAGGTAATAAATCATTTTCCCATTGGAATGGATATGGATCTTATCCATAAACTCCAAGTGAATAATTCTTACTTTTGTAATCTCTGATTTACCTGACGTGACCCCAAGTCCCCATTTCACTGAGCTGGGAGGAAGTTTAATGTCAATTATTCTTGAAGCCCTCTGTCCCAAGTGGCGTAGAGGGTAGGGGATGGCATTGGTGGTCCATGCACGGGCCCATCCTCCACACCTCCCACACCATGTTCAGGGAATCTTCACTGTGGCTGGAAACCCAGGACTAGGGTACCTTTCCCTGAGTGTGGATGTAGATGTTGCCTCTGAGGTCTGGCTTTTGCCTGGGGACATCGCCTTGAAATAGAGCAGTTGTTCAAGATCTTTCTTTTTCTCTCCTGTGCCGGTGGAGAAATTTTGACTTCTGCNATGCACGGGCCCATCCCCCACACCTCCCACACCATGTTCAGGGATCTTCACTGTGGCTGGAAACCCAGGACTAGGGTACCTTTCCCTGAGTGTGGATGTAGATGTTGCCTCTGAGGTCTGGCTTTTGCCTGGGGACATCGCCTTGAAATAGAGCAGTTGTTCAAGATCTTTCTTTTTCTCTCCTGTGCCGGTGGAGAAATTTTGACTTCTGCTGGGGAGAGACTTCCCCTGTAAAATTCATCTGGATTCCAAATTGAATAGGAAGCCCATTACCTGTGGGAAATTTACAAACTGTAATTTGAGCATTCAGACAGGCAGACACACAGACACACAAATACACATACAAATGTGAGTGTATATGTGGGCATGCGTGTGTATACGTATGTGAATTAAAATCACATATACATGCATGTGTATATCTGTGTGAATGAAAATCATCTCCNGACACACAAATTCACATACAAATGTGAGTGTATATGTGGGCATGTGTGTGTATACGTATGTGAATTAAAATCACATATACATGCATGTGTATATCTGTGTGAATGAAAATCATCTCCAACATAATGTTTTCTCTCTCAGAATGGAATAACAATTATGTTGATTAAATGCACACTGCGTCTGTGGCCACATGGTAAGTATAAATAAGCCGGTGGGATTTCTTGAGTTTCCCCTTGGTTGAGTCCCAAAGCGAAGAGGAGCCATGTGGATTAGAGACACTCATAAAATAAATTCTGCGAAGCAAGTCAATGAACTGTCAGCTCAGTCTCATTAACTTTGGGGAGACCCCAAATGAGGCTTTATTTCTAACATATCTGGTTTCAGGAAAAGTAGAAACTGCCAACATCTCCTTATTAAAGTCTCCTGTTGCCACATGCTTGCTGCCCACTGAATCCTGACTCTGGGCTTCCGCAGAGGAACCGAGTGACCCCAGAGTTGGGGGTGAGTTTTCTGTCTGGGCTCCTGAGTTTCTTTCCAGATGCCCTCCTGTCTGTCTTGAGTGCATGGAAGTGGCTTCCTCTTTCTGTGTTTCTCTTTGTTGTTGGGTTAACAGTCTTGAAAGTGTAGACCTGTCCCCTCTACTTGGAAGGTGCTGGCTCATTGATTCCAAGGTTTTCTACAAGGTGCTTTTGTGCCCAGTGGGAGGAGAGAAGGGAGAACGGTGTAGGAATGAATGCCTTTCCTCTGTCCAGTGCTTCAAGTCTGGTGTAGTCAGGAATTCTGTGTACACTACTTCCCCTGACCTCACACAGTCCTGGGATGTGCCGGTGGTCTTTATTCAGAAATGTGAAAAACAGGGCTCAGGGAGGTGGTGGGATTTGCTCAGGGTCACAGAGCAGAGCCGGGACCAGAAGCCAGCTCTTCTGTTTCCCACTCCAGGCCTCTTGGCCTGATACTCGAGCTGTTTCTCAATGACCAGTAGTCAGTAGGCATATGATGAGCTTTTAATATGAGATGAGCATTCCTGCAGACCTGTGGAAATAACAAAAGTATCAGACACATGTATTGCCCTCAAGTGGTATATAGTTTACTTGAGTGTTTCTGTCTGTCCGGATGGGGCACTCTGCTAGGTTGAACGAAACACAATCCTTGCCCTTAGGGCCTTACAGCCTAAAAGGAAGTCAGTATCAGTACCCTGCTCCCTTGTAAGGTACAGAGAACCCATCTGGAACCTGCTTTTCTTTATTCACTGGTTCTACATAAACAGACCTAGGGACACCTCTGACCCCTCACAGAAGGAGCTTGAAGAGGATGGTGAGCTGTTCTCCACCAACAACTACCCACTCCCCCTACCCCCTTCCATCCTCTCCCTCTGATCAGGCACCTGCAGCCAGGCCACCCTTGGTTAGCCAGGGAAAGGATGGAAGAAGCGGGTTGGGGCTGATGTGGGTTCAGAGTTGTTGGTATGCAGGGCACCCCCACTTCATCCCCGGCTGTTGATAACCTTGATCTAAATGGTGAGAAAGGAGGGGTTTGGGTTGGGGGCCAGTGATGAGAAAGAAAGGAGAGGTGATGAAAAGGTGTAGGATCCATTCCTTGTTCATTCCTTTGAATTGGGTTTGACTCAGAAATGGAAAACGAGGTCAAAAATGGAAAAGCTGTTTTTCTGGCACACTGGGCTAAGGGTGCAGCCAGGGACTCACAGAAGGTTCTGAAACACTGAGGCTCTGGGCCTCACAGCACTGTGAGGGCTCTGGAAACAGAATGTGGCCCAGAGGGGGCAGTAAGACAGTCTTCCTGATTCTGTACAGGATCCTGCACCAACCAGGTCCCCAAGGCCAGGCACAGAAGTCTGTCCCTTGCCCTGATCACAGGGCTTCCTGTGATGAACACAGGCAGTAGTGGCTGTGGGGAGGGACACAGCATGGTTGTGGCTATAAAGAGCCAGGGACAGGAGCCTGCAAAGAATAAGGCAGAAGCCAGGAACTCCAAAGCAGACAGACTGCTCTGTGGGCATCCATGTGCATCCCATAGTAAAATGGTGATGGTAACCAAGTTTCAGCCTGGGCGGGGGCTTTGGAATCATTGTGACGTGATCCAGGTGACATTTGGAGCACGAGGACCAAGAACCTTCGTTATGGTGGGTGAGCTTTCTGGACACAAACCTTGTACAAATAGATAGTGTGCAGGTACAAAATCTCATCCCTATTAGAATTTTCTAGCTTTTTCTTTCTCCTTTTATCTATCTTTTCTACATACCGCTAGCCTAGTTAATGTATGTTGTCTTACCTCTTCTGTTCACAAAACCAGATCTTTTTCGTCTTGATTTTTCTCAGGTCTATCTGCCATGGAGGTCTGACTTATCTCAGGTCATCTCCAGTTGGTCTGAAGCAGGAATCACCCCCTGGACTGAGAAGAGCAGTTGATCAAAACTTCCATGAATGGTTCGCACTCTGAAGGCAGTCTCAAAGACCTGTCATCTGACTCTGACCCTACCGACAGGTGACCAGAGGTAAGTTACCTACCTTCTTTGAGGTATAATTGTCTTTGCATGTGAAATAAAATGATCTCCCTGAGGCAGTGAAGGGGCACCTCTCTCTAAGTNCAACATAATGTTTTCTCTCTCAGAATGGAATAACAATTATGTTGATTAAATGCACACTGCGTCTGTGGCCACATGGTAAGTATAAATAAGCCGGTGGGATTTCTTGAGTTTCCCCTTGGTTGAGTCCCAAAGCGAAGAGGAGCCATGTGGATTAGAGACACTCATAAAATAAATTCTGCGAAGCAAGTCAATGAACTGTCAGCTCAGTCTCATTAACTTTGGGGAGACCCCAAATGAGGCTTTATTTCTAACATATCTGGTTTCAGGAAAAGTAGAAACTGCCAACATCTCCTTATTAAAGTCTCCTGTTGCCACATGCTTGCTGCCCACTGAATCCTGACTCTGGGCTTCCGCAGAGGAACCGAGTGACCCCAGAGTTGGGGGTGAGTTTTCTGTCTGGGCTCCTGAGTTTCTTTCCAGGTGCCCTCCTGTCTGTCTTGAGTGCATGGAAGTGGCTTCCTCTTTCTGTGTTTCTCTTTGTTGTTGGGTTAACAGTCTTGAAAGTGTAGACCTGTCCCCTCTACTTGGAAGGTGCTGGCTCATTGATTCCAAGGTTTTCTACAAGGTGCTTTTGTGCCCAGTGGGAGGAGAGAAGGGAGAACGGTGTAGGAATGAATGCCTTTCCTCTGTCCAGTGCTTCAAGTCTGGTGTAGTCAGGAATTCTGTGTACACTACTTCCCCTGACCTCACACAGTCCTGGGATGTGCCGGTGGTCTTTATTCAGAAATGTGAAAAACAGGGCTCAGGGAGGTGGTGGGATTTGCTCAGGGTCACAGAGCAGAGCCGGGACCAGAAGCCAGCTCTTCTGTTTCCCACTCCAGGCCTCTTGGCCTGATACTCGAGCTGTTTCTCAATGACCAGTAGTCAGTAGGCATATGATGAGCTTTTAATATGAGATGAGCATTCCTGCAGACCTGTGGAAATAACAAAAGTATCAGACACATGTATTGCCCTCAAGTGGTATATAGTTTACTTGAGTGTTTCTGTCTGTCCGGATGGGGCACTCTGCTAGGTTGAACGAAACACAATCCTTGCCCTTAGGGCCTTACAGCCTAAAAGGAAGTCAGTATCAGTACCCTGCTCCCTTGTAAGGTACAGAGAACCCATCTGGAACCTGCTTTTCTTTATTCACTGGTTCTACATAAACNAAGGAAGTCAGTATCAGTACCCTGCTCCCTTGTAAGGTACAGAGAACCCATCTGGAACCTGCTTTTCTTTATTCACTGGTTCTACATAAACAGACCTAGGGACACCTCTGACCCCTCACAGAAGGAGCTTGAAGAGGATGGTGAGCTGTTCTCCACCAACAACTACCCACTCCCCCTACCCCCTTCCATCCTCTCCCTCTGATCAGGCACCTGCAGCCAGGCCACCCTTGGTTAGCCAGGGAAAGGATGGAAGAAGCGGGTTGGGGCTGATGTGGGTTCAGAGTTGTTGGTATGCAGGGCACCCCCACTTCATCCCCGGCTGTTGATAACCTTGATCTAAATGGTGAGAAAGGAGGGGTTTGGGTTGGGGGCCAGTGATGAGAAAGAAAGGAGAGGTGATGAAAAGGTGTAGGATCCATTCCTTGTTCATTCCTTTGAATTGGGTTTGACTCAGAAATGGAAAACGAGGTCAAAAATGGAAAAGCTGTTTTTCTGGCACACTGGGCTAAGGGTGCAGCCAGGGACTCACAGAAGGTTCTGAAACACTGAGGCTCTGGGCCTCACAGCACTGTGAGGGCTCTGGAAACAGAATGTGGCCCAGAGGGGGCAGTAAGACAGTCTTCCTGATTCTGTACAGGATCCTGCACCAACCAGGTCCCCAAGGCCAGGCACAGAAGTCTGTCCCTTGCCCTGATCACAGGGCTTCCTGTGATGAACACAGGCAGTAGTGGCTGTGGGGAGGGACACAGCATGGTTGTGGCTATAAAGAGCCAGGGACAGGAGCCTGCAAAGAATAAGGCAGAAGCCAGGAACTCCAAAGCAGACAGACTGCTCTGTGGGCATCCATGTGCATCCCATAGTAAAATGGTGATGGTAACCAAGTTTCAGCCTGGGCGGGGGCTTTGGAATCATTGTGACGTGATCCAGGTGACATTTGGAGCACGAGGACCAAGAACCTTCGTTATGGTGGGTGAGCTTTCTGGACACAAACCTTGTACAAATAGATAGTGTGCAGGTACAAAATCTCATCCCTATTAGAATTTTCTAGCTTTTTCTTTCTCCTTTTATCTATCTTTTCTACATACCGCTAGCCTAGTTAATGTATGTTGTCTTACCTCTTCTGTTCACAAAACCAGATCTTTTTCGTCTTGATTTTTCTCAGGTCTATCTGCCATGGAGGTCTGACTTATCTCAGGTCATCTCCAGTTGGTCTGAAGCAGGAATCACCTCCTGGACTGAGAAGAGCAGTTGATCAAAACTTCCATGAATGGTTCGCACTCTGAAGGCAGTCTCAAAGACCTGTCATCTGACTCTGACCCTACCGACAGGTGACCAGAGGTAAGTTACCTACCTTCTTTGAGGTATAATTGTCTTTGCATGTGAAATAAAATGATCTCCCTGAGGCAGTGAAGGGGCACCTCTCTCTAAGTTCCGGTGCCGTGTACGTGGTACGGGTGGTTACTGTTCTTTCCACAGGACACATCCACATCCTCCCAACATAGGTACCACCCTGCTGACCTCTGCACTCATCTCTCTGCCTCCTCTCGCAGGGCCTGGATCCCTCTTCTGGCATTTTACTCCTGCAGGAATCCCTATTTTCCACTAGGTCATTCCCCTCAACAGCAAACACATGCTGTAATAGCTCCCAGATTAGAGAAAAGTTCTCTCTTGACCCTGCATTTCTCTTCAGCTACAGTCTCATTTCTCTGCTCCTCTTTGCAGTAAAAGGTTTCAAAAAAAGGTGTCTGTACTCACTCTCCCCACTTCTTCCATTTCCTCTTGAGATGGTCCCAAACAGGCTTTTATCATCACTACTCCACAAAAGCAGCCTGATTAAGGTCACCAGCGACTTCACTGCTGCAAATCCAGTGCTTCAGTCCCATCCTCCTCTCGTCCCCTCCTGTCAGTGTGTCACACAGGTCACCCCCCGCTTCTTACAACCTTCTGTTTCTGGGACACTATGCTTCTGGTTTTCCTCACACCTCAGGTGCTCGCCCCACCTCTCCCAGATTTCTAAATATGGCCTGCCTCAGATGAGCAGTCTTCTTTTCTAATTATATTCACTCTCCAGGAAATCTCCAGTCTCATGGCTTTAAATCACATCTGTCTGCTGTCAGTTCCTTGTATGTGTTTCCAGAGCTGTGCATCCAACCACGTACTCACATCCCCACAACTCACCCTCGCTTATACCACGTCCACTCCACCAGCTAATCCTAGTGTATCTTCAAATAGATTTAGTATTCAACAACTTCTCACCTCCAGCCATCATGATGTCTCTCAGCAACTAGGACAGGAGATTCTTAACAGTTCCTGCATCTATACTAGCCTTCCCGCAGTGCATTACTACATGACAGCAAGAGTTATCTTTTTAAAATCCTTTTAAATGGTAAACCTTATTACATCATTCTCCAGCTCAAAATTCTCCAGGAGCTTCCTGTAGAAATGTAAAAGCCTTCAGGCCCCTCACGGTCCACCTCTCACTGTATCTTTGGCCTCATCTCCCACCACTCTCCCTCTTCATCACTCTACTCTGACTGCACTGGCCGACTCGCTGTTCTTAGCCTCTGCCAAGGGTGCTCCCAGCTCAGGCCCACTACCTTGTTGTTCCCTGAGAGTAGACGGCCCATTGTAACAGTTCTCTATTGCAGCAGTATTAACAAATCACCACAAATTTAGCAGCTTAAAATAACCCTCCTCATATCTCTCATAGACTCTTGGGAGTCTGACATGATGGTCTGGGCTCTCTGCTCAGGCTCTCCCAAAGTTGAAGTCAGGGTATTAGCTGCCTGGCTGGACGTTCTGGGAGAGAATCCTCTTCCATGCTCATTTGGGTTGGTGGCAGAATTCGGCTGCTTGTGGCTGTGGGACTGAGGTCCCCATTCCTCTGCCTCTCAGCATCCAGAGGCAGCCCATGGTCCTTCTCATGAGGCCCCTCCATCTTCAAGCCAGTGACCATGTGTGCCAAATCCTCCCCCTTTGAATCGTGCTGACTTCCTCTTCTGCTTTTTGTTTTGAAGGACTCAGTGATGACATTGGACTGACCCCCATATTCCTGGATAATTTCCCTATTTTAAGGCCAACCAATTAGTAACCTTAATTAGTCCCTTTGCCGTGTAACAGAACATAGTAACATATTCATGAGAATGACACCAGGGATGGAGACCCTGGGGACCAAATTTCTGTCTGCTGTGCCTGCTCTCTCACTTCAGCCATGTCATCGAAGTCTCTGGCTCCCCCGTCTAAACAGTGACCCCCATTTTGCCCTTCCCTCTAATTCCTCTCCCTGCTTGCTTTTCATCATAGCACTTATCAATGCCCATTATTTCATTAGTTTATCATCCATTCTCTTCACTAGATTGCCAGCTATGTGATGGCTGGGTCTATGTCTGTTTTATCTATTGCTACACAAACAGCAACTAGAAATGTGCCTAGAACATGGTAAATAACTACTTGTTGAATAAATGTAAAGAAATGAATGACACTTCACCTCCTCAGTAATCCAGGTTGACTATCTTAAGCAATTTACTGGTTCTCTGTTTCTTAAAATACCTTCTACCATTTTATCGGTTATCAGTGAGCAATTATTTGGACACGGTCTACCAACTCTGCCATTCTAAGCATCCCCTTGGCTATGCTAAATCATGCAGTTGAAGGACTCTTGGTTTTTGGTAGACCCTTAAAACATTCTAAGGGCAAAATAAGACAGTTGTGGGGGTGTTCCTCTTAACCTATAGCTCTGATGAAAGAAGTATCACGTTCCTTTATCTTCCCTGATTAACTTGAATCTGTTTGAGGCCCCATGCCCTCGGTTGGTAGGAAACATCAAGCCCTTATTATTCATGGATGATTCAAAAATGAAATAGATACCTTCCTTAGGGAGCTTACTGTTTAGTAAATTTGATCAGATGTATTAATGAGACATCATTTTTATATGTCTTCGTATACAAATGTGCTGAATGATAAATAAGAGATACTGAAAACATGCTTTGGGAGTATGTGGTGGGGAAAGATAGTGGGCTTAGAAATTAATTCTGGGGACTGGGCATTGGAGCTGGGATTGTGTATAGGCCAGATCTTGGTGGGTGGGTAGAGCCTAGGCGGCTAGTGATAGAAAAAGCAGGCAGAGGGGCGCCTGGGTAGTNGGAGTATGTGGTGGGGAAAGATAGTGGGCTTAGAAATTAATTCTGGGGACTGGGCATTGGAGCTGGGATTGTATATAGGCCAGATCTTGGTGGGTGGGTAGAGCCTAGGTGGCTAGTGATAGAAAAAGCAGGCAGAGGGGCGCCTGGGTAGTGCAGTCGTTAAAGCGACTGCCTTCAGCTCAGGGCGTGATCCCGGCGTTCTGGGATCGAGTCCCACATCGGGCTCCTCGGCTAGGAGCCTGCTTCTTCCTCTCCCTCTCCCCTGCTGTGTTCCCTCTCTCGCTGGCTGTCTCTCTGTCACATAAATAAATAAAAAATCTTTAAAAAAAAAAAAAGAAAAAGCAGGCAGATTTGGGGAGGAAGGTGAGAGCACAGTGTGCAGAAGGCAAGGCAAGGCTATATGGAGGGAACTGGGAGTGGTGGGAAAGAGTAAAATGGGGCAAAAGAAAAGGAATAGCCCCATCCCAAACCCTACCTCAGAATCCATTTCAGGTTATAGATTCTAAACATCAGTAACCAAAAATAAAACTTGGAGATAATATAGGACCTCTGGATGGGGAAAGGCTCTCAAAACAGGAAAGCAAACATATAATCATACAGGAAAAATGACAAATTGGATTTCATTGGAATTAAAAATTTCTGTTCATCAAAAATGTCACTAAGAGAGTTAAAAGCCAAGCAACACAGTGGGTGAGATATTTGCAACACATAACAAGGAACTTGCATCCAGAATATATAAATAACTTCTATGCTAGCATAAGAAAATAATAGACAAACCCGATGGAAAAATGGGCAAGTGATTTGAATAGGCATTTTATAAAAGACAATGTTTGAATAAATAATAAACATATAAAAAGTTTAATTAGTCATGGGAAATGCATGTTAAAACCACATTGGGATAACACTTCACACTAACTAGAACAGGCTAAAACCTAAGACTGATAATATTAAGTTTTGGGAAGGATACGGAGCATTTCAAATTCTAATACATTGCTGGTAGGAATGGAAATTGGCACAAACACTTTAGGAAATTGAACATTATGTACTTACATTAAAAATACACATACCTTATGATCCAGCAATTCCACTCCTATGTATATTTCCAGCAGAATTATATACACTTGAGTACCAAGAAATGTGTACAAGCATTAGTCACGATAGTTTCAAACTGCAAAGAACCCTAATATTCATCAACAGTAGAATGGATAAATGAATGCTGTGTGTTCATGTGATGGAATGCTAAACATTCAAGAAAATGAACAAAATATAGCTATACATAGCAACATGAATAAACAATATAATATTGAATGAAAAGAAGCCGAAAGTTTTAAATATATGATACCATTTAAGTTAGTTCAAAACAAATTGTAATATGATATTCAGGGATAGTGTTTATATGATAAAACTATAAAGAAACAAAAGGAATGATTACAATAAAAGTCAAGATGGTAGTTTCCTTTGTGGAGGTGGTAAGGATAGAGATTCGGACAGAGTTCTGAATGTTCTTTCTTTAATCTGGGTAGTAGTCACATAGGACTTCACGAAAGAAAGAAAGAAAGAAAGAAAGAAAGAAAGAAAGAAAGAAAGAAAGAAAGAGAGAGAGAAAGAAAGAAAGAAAAAGAAAGAAAGAAAGAGAAAGAAAGATGAAGAAAGAAAGACATAAGGCTGTTCAGTATCTGGAATGGTAGGCTGGGTCTGAATTTTATTCTGTGAGATAGGGAGCCATGGAAGTGCCCATTTATGAGTCAGGAAGATGATCTTTTGACTTGCACAATAACACTAACTGAAATCCAAATAAAAGAAAATTCTTTTCTATAATACCACCATTGTTACTTCTAAGTATTTTGCTTACCATCCTTGCTAGGTTAGTGGATAAAACTAGATACATTTTTATTTTCAATACTTTTCAAAAAGAAATAGAACATAGAATATTCCATGTCACTAACAAGTCTTCGTAATAATTTTTATTGACTTCATAATATTCATTTGAATGGATTTACCTTAATTAACGTAACCATTCTCTTATTATGGCTTTAAATTCATTCTGACATTTCATTATTATAAGCAATACCTCATAGACATCATTTCCCCATTGAATGGTTGCCTTAGAACATGTTCTCAGAAATATTATTTTAAGGTCAAAAATTATGAATATTTTCATGAATATTGATATTTGCAGATTATCTGTCCAGAAGAATTTTTAGTAGTTCATATTGCCAGCCTCTGTGTATGAGCAGATTCATTCATTTAGTCATTCAGCAAATATTTAATGAGCACCTATTATATTTTGGCACTATCTGTCAGAGAGTTTAAAGTCAAATGAGGAAGAAAAAAATTGACTACAACTGGGGATCTGGGGAATATCCCGCTGAAGACCAGATCCACATAGCCCATTAGTTGTGAAATGTGTCGTGACTGTGTTTTAAAAGGTGTGAAAGTCCATTGGTGGTTTTTGAGCACCAAAAAAATGATTTGATTAGAATATGAATAGAATGAATATGATATGAATAGAGTGGAGCTTTAGAAGGATTGATTTGACCATTAGTTGTGGGAGAGATTGGCTGGGGGAGTGACTGATGCCAGAGAGAATTGTGTGAAGCTTTAGGGTGAAAAGAAGTGAGGGTTCCTGAACCAGGAAAGACCAAGGGCAAAGAGAGAAGGGGAGAGAGGTAAGTTACTATAATGCTATTTAACAAGTTAGGAGATAATGCGTAAACCATGTAAAATGTATTAGTACAAACACAGAGTATAATCAGACCATTAGGGTGGACAATTCCACATTGCAGATGGCTGAATGACTTTTGGGTCTAATTTTGACACGTCTGTCCTGCTCAATGTCATATACAACCTGATGGTTAGACAATCATGTGGCCCAATTCGTGTGGCTCTGGGATCCTGAATGCCTATATTCCTAATTTTTGTGTATTTAAAAATATGCCCTAAATGATACTCAGAGATAGGTTTTTGCATCTGAAATATATTGTGATTTTCCCAGGATGCTGCTGGCCTTGCACCATAGTAGACTCTGGCTGTCTGATACATTTGCTCTTGCAACACCATTACAATTTATTGCTGAAAATGAACACAAGTGGCATCAAAACGCTCCCCAACAGCTTTAACCAGCTCTCTTCATAAATCAAGGGACCATAAATCAGGCAGATGTGAAACCTCCGAGTTGAAGCTGCATCTCTAGGTCTGAGCCTGGAGTCCACACTGATGTGTGGCTGGGAACCACGTATGCCCATCTTCTCTGCCAGAGCATATGGGACAGCACTAACCAAGAATTACAGACTCGGGATCCTGAAATCCCACAAAATTAATGAATTGTAAAGTTTTTACAGAGATTGGGGAAATGGAGTAAGTGTAGCTTAATGGCTTGGTTTAGCAGCCCTTCAGCTACTCTCTGTTCTGCTTCTTTTTACGGCCAGTGGCTGTGGAGATCCATTCAGGCCAACCCTGTCCCAGTGCTTGTCCCTCTCTGCAGGGATGGCACGTGTCAGTGCTAAAAGCTTCCAAACCATCACAGTGAGATTTTGAATGTTCAGGACTGCAGCTCAATTTCAATAATTTAATGTCTTGTAAAACCAGAAGAAGCAAGTCCTGAAAAACTAAGCTCTACATAAGAGAAACTTAGCTGTCCCTATTTCCCCCTATTCCTGTTGGCTGCCTGTTAATTTCTCTAATGTCTTCTTCACCTGTCTTCACATAAGTTATGATTTTCTTGCTTTCCTCAGTGTTTTCTTTCTGATCTATGAAACCAACACATTTTTTTCTTGTGTGCCTCTTGGAACCTTGCAAACAGTCAAAAATCTTCGAGGACAATATACCTATCATTTGTTGAGAACGAGCTATCTTGCAGCATCATGCTGACTCTTTACATATATTATTTCTGTGATATTTTCACCATCTTTTACCTAAGACAGTGGAAACTCAGGCTGCTTAAGTAGTATTAAAGTTACAAATTGGTAGTGGCTTTTCTGGTATCAAAATCTCTGTCTGACTCTAAAACTTATTCTTATTTCCATGTTCGTTTTCTACCTCTCACCAAAAATGTAACAAAATAATCAGAACCCAATTTTGCTCCCTTGAGGATTTGGAAAGTTGGATGCTTTACCAAATTTATTTGCACATCTGCTCTTCTCACGACAGCTCCTGCCCTCAGGAGGGTTTAACGAATGGCTTGCTGGGTTTCAAGCTGCAGCTCTCTTGGACTCAGAGGTCTGGCTAAGGTTTTTCAGAGATGAAGGAAAACTCTCATTTGCTCCAGGCTGCAGACTTGGAGCAGTTTTGCTGCTTAGTCTGGAGCCTGTCCTGGAGCTGAAGAACATCACTAACTGTGCCCCCAACTGACGGATAAATCTTGCTGTCATCATGCTTGTCACTGACCACATCTCATATTCCCTGGGCTGTCCCCTGAAGAAGGATAGCCTCTCCAGGTGGCTGCTTAGGCCTGCATCACGCTGCATCCATCATCCAGGCAAATCAGAGCAGGCAAATTCATTGCGCATGTTGGGGAGTGATTTTGCCAGATAAAATACATAATGTGCCACAGTTGATCTAGCGCTCACTCACCAGAGCAACCTCTCCAAAAGTGGTCTGCTTGCTTAGTAGGAAAAGGGGGGCCTTAGTGGAGGGAAAGGGAACCCCTGTGAAGTTCCTGTTGAGTCTACTAAGGAGAGTTCCTAAAACAATGCTGCACTGAAAAAAGCTTTCATCTTTTTATAACAATAGCTTTCAAACAGACTCAAAAGGAGAGAAGATAAGAAAATGAAGCTTCTTATGCCCATAAATCATATAATAATAAATACTAATATAATCATTATTAAGATATCATACTATGAAAAAATTAAAACAATGCCCAAAACTTCAGGGATCAAATCACACACAAAAAAATGAAGAAATAATTACTAGGTTGGTATGTCTTATACAATGGAGTATAGTTAATTAAATGTTCATATTCATATTTGTATTTCCTTCTTCACATTGAAATACCGTTAAAAGTAATTCCCCAGTCATCTGTTATTGCTCTAGAAATTTTCATATAAAAACAAGCAGATATATTATATTAAAAATTTTGTTACATTTGCTTCATCTATTCCTAAATACCTACTTTTGGGGCTCAGAAATAGGATATCAGCTTATAGGCTTCATATGGGCCGGAGAAGAGAAGTAACATGAGTCAAACTCAAACTTCCTGTTGCTTTTCTCAACAAATAGATACCCATTCATTTGTTTAAAAATTTTTACCGAGTGCCTACTATATGCTAGACTCTGCCAGGCATTAGCAATAAAAATAACAAAAAGAAAAAGCAAGGGCGCCTGGGTGGCTCAGTCAGTTAAGCATCTGCCTTCAGCTCAGGTCACGATCCCAGGGTCCTGGGATCGAGCCCCGTATCAGGCTCTCTGCTCAGAGGGGAGTCTGCTTCTCCCTCTCATTCTCCCTCTGCATGCTCTCTCTCTCTCTCAAATAAATAAATAAAATCTTAAAAAGAAAAAGTAGAAGGCAACATGGTGTTAGAGCGTTGGCTCTGCCACATACTAGGTGCTCAGCAAATGGTCATGAACAATATTCATAACAGTAAAACTGTAGTTATTACATGCTATCAGGATAAGGTCCTGCCCTTAAGAAGCTCTCAACTTCACTGAGTAAGGCAGCCATGCAAAATAATAGATGCATCAAGGTTGTAAACACTGGGATGGGGTTACCTATGGGGCACAGTGGGGAAAATAAAGAGGGAATTAATTGTATCTAGGTTGGTTGATAATTGAACTGACGCAGTACAGACACAGTAGGTGCCCTCCAGATGGGGGCTTGGGGTGCAGGTTGTGGGGAAAGAATGGCAATCCAGTGAAGGAAAGAGCCTGAGTAAATGCACAATTGTGTGAAGGTATGGATAGTTCATGGCAGTCCACATAGGCACCATCATTGCACAGGGAGGTAGACATCATTTTTTTTAAAAGATTTTATTTATTTATTTGAGAGAGAGCATGAGTGGGGGGCGGCAGAGGGAGAGGGAGAAGCAGACTCCCCCGCTGAGTAGGGAGCCCAACGTGAGGCTGGATCCCAGAACCCTGGGATCATGACCTGAGTGTAGGCAGACGCTTAAGCCACTGAGCCACCCAGGGGCCCTGGGAGGTAGATATAATAAATAACCTTTTATGTCTTTGAACTGTATCCTGTGAACAGTGGGGAGTCAGTGGAGAATTTCAAACAAAGGAGTCCCAGGATTATATCTGGGAGCTGTAGGTGATGTGGGTATCTATAGTACCCAGAATAGCAGAACCTAGAAATTGAAAAAAAAAAAGTTAAATATTACATCTCCATAAGGTTTGAGAGAAACCCGTTGTAAAAGCTGAAAACTACTAGTAATGAGAGCCATAAGGATAATGCATCGTCACTGCGTGTGATCAGGTCCTTTCCCATCAATCTTGCCTATAACCGGAGTTCAGTGCTTGCTCCTCTTCTGAATTCCTTATGTCGGTGAAGTCTGTCATGACCTCCCACCCCGGACACCAAAGCTGGACCCTTAGGGTCTGTCTTGACTCCTTCAGAACATCCTGGCTCCCTGTCCCATCAAAGATGAAGTAAAAGCACTAAGTCCTACTGATTTTATCACCTAACGGCTCCTCATATCTAGTCCTTCTCTTTCTCCCCCTGCAACTGTCTTAGCACAGGCCTTTACCATCTCTCACCTGGATTGACACCTGCTAATGAGATGGCCTGCCGCCCATCACCTGCACACCCTGATCCAATCCCACGACTCCTTTGTTTGTAATTCTTCATGGGCTCCCCACTGTTCACAGGATACAGTTTGAAGGCACAAATGGCTGTGTCTGATGTGGCCTCCCGTCTACCCCCAACTTCCGTCACGGTGCCTATGTGGAGTGCCATGATCTCTCCACACCTCTGGATAGACTCTAATGTGGATACCATTGTAACCTCGTTCAAGGGGGCCTCATGGTCCAGCCTCAAAACATGATCATAATCAAAAACATAGCCCATCAAAGAAAAGGACATTTCCAAATAACTAAGTTTTTTTTTTTTTTCTAATTGCTATCTTTGGACATTTTAAAGGGACTCAATCCTGAGAAACATTTCTCTTTTTACAACCCTTTTCTCTTCCACCCATTTCCTTTGTATACTGCAAATACTCCCCATCTCTCTTAAAAGCCACCCCTGCTTAGCCCTCCCCAAGCCCTGGCTCTCATCCCTCCTGTCCTTCCTTGCCCCCTTCTACCTCGGTTCTGTGCTGCAAAAGGCCAGAGGACTGGAGGGCCAGAGCCGCAACTGATCAGACAAAGCCTCATACCTCTTTAGTGAGCAGAGAGAGAACAGCCTGGAAATATATACAATTACAATTTGGGTTTCATTACACAAAGATGAAGAAGCCATCTGTGATGATGGACATCTCGCTCCCCACTGATGTGTATGTCATAATCATTTCATGTTTATTTTTGTTGTAGGCAACTTTCATCTGTGGATGGCAATGCCAACATGATAATGAGCCAGGAAAGCTTGCTTACTGGAAGAGGGGTTGAGGGAAGCTTGTGTTAGGGGAACTGCCTCTGCCAGGAAGCTGGGACTGTCTGCTCTCCTCAGAATTCACACTCCAGGCTGCTCTTGGCTGGCATCACCTGTGGCACTTTAGGGAGGTAGGTGTTCTGGAATTGGCTTTCCCGAGGGTAAAGAACAGAAAGGCAGCCAGGGCTGAGCCAACAGACTGCTTTGGCCCCATTGGGGGGGCCCCTTTGCTTTGGTCACGTGTCACCGTCTCCTGGCCTGCTGGCCACACATATGCATGGCCCCTTCAACAGTCCCGATTTCTGACTTAGCCTGGCTCCTTGCCTAACTACTGGCTCCAGGAGCTCCAGGGCCTTCCAGTGTTCCTGTCATGTTAGTTTTGGGTGCTGTTTGCTTATCTGGACTTCAGCTTCTCTGCTGCTGCTATCTGCTATTCCGAAGGGCCCTGCTCCTGGCCTGACTGCTTGGAATCCGAGAGAATTTAGCATAGAGGAGATGAGCCAATTAAGGACATACTGAGGGAAGGGATTAAATTGCCCACGTTGGGCCAGAGAGAAGGTAACTTAGGAGAGATTGTATAGCATGTGGTTTTTGACTTTGGTGGCACATTGGAGTTACCTAGAGAGTTAAGAAGAAATTAAAAAAAAAAAAAATGCTTGAGTCCCAAACCAGTTGAGTTGAAATCTTTGGGATTGGGGCCTCTGGAGGCCAGCCTCCTGGACTACCCCCAGTGATCCTTCCCCTGGGCATTCCCTCCCACAGAATGTGGGCAGGACTTTGTGACTTTCTTCAGACAGAACAAGATAGAAGTGAAAGTATGTGACTTGCAGATCAGGTCATAAAAGACTTGGTGGCATTGCCTTCTGGCTCTCTCAGATCACTTGCAGTGGGGAAAGCCAAGCTGTTGTGTCATGAATAGCCCCATGGAAGGCCCATAGATGATGAACTTTGGCCAATGGCCATTCTCCTCCCCCAGCCAAGCCCCAGGTGACGGTAGCCCCAGCTGACACCTTGATTGTAGGATCATGAGAGATGCTAAACCAGAACCACCTGGCTAAGCTGCATCCAGATTCCAGACCTACAGAAACTGTGAGATGATACATTTATGATTTTTTTTTTAAAGATTTTATTTATTTATTCGACAGAGATAGAGACAGCCAGCAAGAGAGGGAACACAAGCAGGGGGAGTGGGAGAGGAAGAAGCAGGCTCATAGCAGAGGAGCCTGATGTGGGGCTCGATCCCATAATGCTGGGATCACGCCCTGAGCCGAAGGCAGACGCTTAACCACTGTGCCACCCAGGCGCCCCACATTTATGATTTTTAAGCCACTAAGCGTGGGGTGATTTGCTACACAGCGATAGGTAGTTAATACTGGTCTAGAGCATCTGTAGTTTTGTTTTTTTTTTTTTTTAAAGATTGTATTTATTTGACACAGAGAGAGCACAAGCAGGGGGAGCAGCAAGCAGAAGGAGAGGGAGAAAAAAGCTCCCCGTCAAGCAGAAAGCCCGATGTGGGACTCAATCCCAGGCAGATGCTTAGCCGACTGAGCCACCCATGCGCCCGCATCTGTAGTTTTTACAGGTTTCCTAGGAGACTTGGAAGTGTAGCCACTGGTATCAAGGATTGAATGAGAGGATCCTAGGACACTGGGAGCTGTGGAAGGGAATGGATACCCGCCAGCCACTGGGTGTCAGTAACCATGTTACACACTTACATCCAGTATCTCGCTGACTTCACGGTACTCTCCAGGAGTTACATTGTATCATCTCTACTTTACAGAATAGGAAACTGAGGTTTAGCAAAGCAAACTTGGCCAAATTAGAAAGACTAAAACCTGGGGCTAGCCTTATTTAGAAGCTTCTACTGTTTCTGCCTGATCCCCTGAGAGATAGGTTGGACAGAAAGAGAGATCTGGTTCCTGCTGAGCCAGGAGCTGAGACAGGAGCCTGCCGGTCGGTCTTTTGTACCTCAATGCACTTTCCACGCCAGTGGCTGATAAGTGCTCATCGGAAGGAGTGCTGATTACATGCTCACCAGGGATGTTATGTGCATCAAAATCTAGCCCTCAATAAATGTTTGCTGGGGAAGCCTGTGGCAAGAGCTGTTTTTCAGGGAGGAGGCTGGGCGAAGTGTGCAGCCCTATCTGCCAATGTGGCCCCAGTGGGGCTTTTCCCTTCAATCCTTAGAGATTTGGGGGCCTAGGGTCCTGAGCTATTCTTTCTGGCCACCATTTAACCATGATTATTAAGCCTGAAGCTCTTTCCCATTGCTACCCACAATGTACTAATGTGACCCCCAGGGTGTCAGGTGTGTCTGGGCTCCAAGTCACTAAACACGCACTGCCTAACCCTGTCCGTTTTAACCCTTGGAAGAAAATCTGCCTTGCTTTAAAGGTGGTTCTGGAGTGAAGTTTAGAGAACAGCTAGCCTAGAAAAAGTAAAAAAGCACATCTCCTCCAGTTGGAACTTTACAGGAGAGTTTTTAAAGTCGTTATTATCATCCAAGCTGCATGGTATTCATCATGCTTCAGCTACGAAGACCATTCCTAAAAGAAACACATTATCATAATTGAATAACCTTTAATTACTGATTCCAAAATGAAAAATAGCAAAACAAAACCCAAACCCAGCTCTCAATTTATGTTTAGTGAGGATTACATAAAGTTAATATCTTGTGGAAATAGCTCAGTAAGTTTAATTACTCAGCAGTGGTATCCTATAAATCTGGAAGTAAATAGCTAAGTCAATTAGCTGCTCCGGCCTGGTTCACATTACCTTCACCTCCTATGATGGCATCTGGGCAAGTGTCTTTAGTGACCCAAAGCTATTGTGTTATAGTGCTCAAGCACACAGAGACACTCCTAGGACTTTGAAAGGTGGTGACAGTCATAGGGAGACGTCATGTTCCTTCAGTGACCACCCCCCATCACTGTAAGTCAGAGAGGGCAATGAAGCCAAGTGCAGCCAGGCAACCAAGGGCAGGGACTCAATGAGAAGTGGAAATCAATGAGGTGCAGACAATACACTCGTGAGGTCAAGGCGACATGTATCCCCCGCTCCCATTTCGTCTCTGCCCTGCAAATCTGGATACTATTTAAAAATGTGTGTTTGCTGTGAGGGTTATGATGACATTTGCAAAGTAAAAAAGTTTTTTAATATGGAAAAACATGAAGAAGAAAGCAAAAATTACCTGTAATCCCACTACCCATAGACAATCACTTTTAGTGTTTAGAAAAATTTCTAGTCTTTTTTANAATCAATGAGGTGCAGACAATACACTCATGAGGTCAAGGCGACATGTATCCCCCGCTCCCATTTCATCTCTACCCTGCAAATCTGGATACTATTCAAAAATGTGTGTTTGCTGTGAGGGTTATGATGACATTTGCAAAGTAAAAAATTTTTTAATATGGAAAAACATGAAGAAGAAAGTAAAAATTACCTGTAATCCCACTACCCATAGACAATCACTTTTAGTGTTTAGAAAAATTTCTAGTCTTTTTTAAGAGACATGTATTTTTTTTTAATCTGCATAGTTTCCTTTCTTGCTTTTTTTTTTTAAAGGTTTTATTTATTTACTTGAGAGAGAGCACACGCAAGGTAGAGAGAGCACAGGCAGGGGAGGGGCAAAGGGAGAGGGAGAAATAGACTCCTTGCTAAGCAGGGAGCCCGACATGGGGCTGGATCCCAGGACCCTGGGATCATGACCTGAGCTAAAGACAGATGCTTAACTGACTGAGCCACCCAGCTGTCGCTCCCTTCTTGCTTTTTAATTTATAATTATGTCATGAATATTTCCTCCTGTCATTTGAAAGTCATTTAATGGGTGGTCAGTATTCTCTTATAAGATGGAATCCCTAGTTAACCAGTTTCCTATTTATTAGATATACGGGTTGTTCTTAATTTTTTTTTAAAAGATTTTATTTATTTATTTGACACAGTGAGAGACAGCCAGCAAGAGAGGGAACACAAGTAGGGGGAATAGGAGACGAAGAAGCAGGCTCCCAGCAGAGCAGGGAGCCTGACGTGGGGCTCGATCCCAGGACTCTGGGATCACGCCTTGAGCAAAGGCAGACACTTAACGACTGAACCACCCAGGCGCCCCTGTTCTTAATTTTTTGCTACACAAATACTACATCTACATGCTTTATTTTACATAAGTCTTTGTCCTTTTCACTGATAATTTTCCTAAGATAAATTCAAAGAAGTAGACGTTCCTGAGCCGGAGAAGTACACATTTTTAAGTCCCTTTAGGCGTATTTTTAAAATCACTACATTCCTAGATACAAGACTGCTGTGTTTGGTTGTGCAGTTGCAACACTGCACAAAGACGCCCAGCTGAGAGGATGATTCAGGGCTGAAATCCAGTTTACATTTCCCTTGCCCATCCTGGCACCCTGCAAGTGGGGCACCACATAGAGAAAGGAATGCTTTTTACATGCCCCAAAGCTCCACTGATTGTTATACCATTTACCCATGGGGGCTCTGCCTGATCAGAGGGGACTTATCTTTTCACCTTCTCTGCCTACGTGGGTGTCTTCTAGTAAATTGTACATAGGTGCTATATGTGCTAGCTAGAGGCTGATTGAACAGTATGATTTTTTTTAAGTTGGCAAGCTGATAGGCAAAAATTGGTATCTCATTCAGATTTACATTGGATGTCTCTTTCAGTGGTTTGGATTACCAAAAGCCTCCTTTCATACCACCTCCACTATTATCTTGCAGCTTCTTATGAAACACCTTCAAATAATTATTCTCTGATCACAAAGTTCTCCAAATTGGGCTTTTAATCTTCTCTTAGTCACACTAAGTGATCCAAACACTAAGGGAGTATGTATTTCTCGTAGTCACTTGGGCAGAGATGGATTTGCCATGATGCTAATGTAGCTGAAGCTTTAGGGTCCCTTCTAAGGTTCTGGACCGAATTTGGTGTTTAGCAATTTTTATTTATGGCCACCCAAACTGTACAGCCATCAGAGGCTGCAAAATAAGAACTCACCCCTGCATAGGGACTACTGCTCTCATATATTCCCAGCCTCAGATTTCATTTGAATGTCTATTAGCACTGATTGGGATCTTTAGAAGCCATGGATATAGGAAACTGCTATTTAAAAATATTTCCTTCAACCTATCATGTCCTTTTAGTACTTCTGTGCTTTCTCCACTTATGATTATAATATCTCTTCTGTCCATCATGGTTTTTAAAAATAACTTTTTAAAAATAACTTTTGGCTTGTTTGGCCTTTGGCTGCCAATTCTATGCTAGTAATCCTTAGTCCTGCATTCCCAGTCATGTACATCCTACTTTTTTCTAGGATCGCCAAACCATCTCTGGTTAACAGAGTTGTCGGTTAACAGAGTTGTCAGTACCCTCTGATTATATCCATGCTGACTTCAATACTCTTGGCAACCACAGATAACCCCAGGTCTGCTTAGATATATGCACATTGCCAGACTAATTTTTTTGTGAGACATCTGTTCACATTTCAGTGGTGGTGCACGGTCTAACTTAGTTTTGTAACCACAACCAGGGATATTGACTCTAAAGTTAGTTTAGTCAAACTGCCTAGTGTTACATCTTGTTTTTCCTCTCCTTAGCTTAGGCAAATTACTTGGGTACATTTTGGTTTGGTTTTCACATGTAAAATAGGGATAATGATAACATCTACCTCAAGTTTTCTGAGAAATAATGAGGTGATGCATATAAAATATTTAGAACAGAGCCTGTGACTTGTGTAGTTGTTATAATAATTATTACCATTGTTTCGAAAGCAACGATAGTTAGAATTGACATTTTGGAAGAGGATAAATTAAGATAAGATCTGTTTTGTTCATTGCTATATCCCATGCCTCGAATAGTGCCTGGCTCTTGAAATATACTCAATAAATGTTAGAGTTTAAATGAGTGAATGAACAACATATAGAGATCCAGAACTTGCTGTGTTTGAGTTGAAGGGCCCCAAAGAAATTGAAGTTTGGTTCAAGAGACTGAAGCAGCCGATGGCTGATGCAGCAGTTTATGATTTAATCAGGGATTCTCAAACCTTCAAGTGGAGAATATCGATAACAGAGACATGATTTGCTTAAAGGAATTTGGCTGTTTCCTCTAGACCCAGGAAACCACTGCTGAACAGTTCATGGTGCCAGTTCAACGGGCAGGCAATCTTAGGCTGAAACCCGGCCAGCTGGAGAAAGTGGGAAGGAGATGTGGGGGAGGGGGGATTGTTCTCGGTGGTGCTCTTAGAGGGCACAAGCACCCGAGCACCCGCCTTCAAACAGAGCTTCCAAGTCTCAAACCCCCAGAATCTGGGTCCTCTGACTCGGGGGGGGGGACTGAAAGCCCCCTTAAAATTATAGGCAGGCTTCAGAGAATGTGCCTTACCCTGGGGATCCCAGTACTTTGGCAATTCTTAAATAGTTGCAGGACCCAGAAAGGGTGAAGAATCAGCTGAGCTTCGGCTTCACATCAGGAAGCCAGAGGGAGAGAGTAGAGAGCTCATGAATGTGGAAGAGGAGGCAGCAGTGTTCCGTGTGGCTCCTTGCATGACCTCTGTCCTTCAGGGAGGGAGAAAAAGACTGTTTTTCAGACCAAACTGTGCCATTCGCCCCAGATTAGCACCTTGGGGTGCTCACCAAATATTAGCAAATCTTACTCTTCTTCCTGAGTCCTCAACTTGACGATTGGCTCCTGCACAGAATTTTGACCAGACAACATGCCTGCCCTAAATGCACCTAGTTGGCAAACAAAGACAAACGTCTTGAGTAAGCATCTGGAGGAGAACAATGGATACGTATTCATGTTTATCTCCTGTTATAGCAGGAAGATGCCTACATTCTTCTTTCCCTCATTTGTTTCACCATAGGAGATCTGGAAGGAAAAGCTTCTTGCAAAGACATTGAATGAAGGAAGGCGTTTTCAAGAGGGACAGTCATTGACTTGGGTGTGAAAGTTATGAAACTCTCCCCTGATGATCAGGCTGGAGTTTGGTGGCAATGAGGAGTCTCTTTAGGGCCAGGAGATATCATTCAGCTTTAAATGTAAGCTCACAGACTCCCAAACTGCTGTTTTTTATCCTGCAAGGGTGAAGGGGCAGAGGGGAGGGAAGAGGTGTAAGAAGAAAGGCAAGCCCTGTCTTGACTGGGTCATTTTTGCACTCTGTATGGAAAGTAGGCAAACTCATTCTTTCTCCTGGGTTCTGCAAGCACAGTCACCACTGGGGACCTCTCACACACGTCTTGCACTGTGGGGGAGTACCCTCCATTCCCTAGGCAAGTCACTTCCCAGTAGCCCCTGGCTCACTGGTGATCCGCCCCGTGGTGTGCTGGAGCTGGCCTTCACTGCCTTAGGAAGCTGATTGTGCATATCCATCCCTGACTATGTGTTCAGGAACTTCAGACTGGTAGCTGGAAATTGGCCATAGTGTGAGTATTTACACTCTATGTGTAATAGCCACATGGGGCCGGTGGCTTCTTTATTGGACCAGACCTTTCCATCATTGCAAAAATTGCATTAGACAGTGTTGATTTGAATGGACAGGGCCATGAGAAGCTTACACTGGTAGGGATCTGATATGAAAATGAAGGAGAGTCCTAATTCTAAATAAACTCCAGTGTACATTAAATTAAGATTTTGAAGTTTAGTTTGTACAGGCTATATAACATTTCACAAGTAAAATGTCATCATCAAGCCCCTAGAGAGGGACAAGAGACAAGATTGTACCATCTTGTAGTCTCTGGTCATAGTGTCACAGAAAACGGACAGATTTCTTGGCAAATGTCATACACATTTACGAATTTTGATATGTGTGCTCTCAACTTTGTCACTTGCTTTTAAATCATCACTAGGTTTTTGACGCTGTCACCCATCAACTTTTATAATCTGCCTAGAGGTCAAAGTTGGGATGTGGGGCTGAGAAGAGGAATCTAAGGAGTCTCAGAAGGCAGCTTCTAGGCACAGGGCCATTGAAATGTGGTAGTTTCAACAGAGCTCATGTTTTATGGGCGCTAAGGAAAAACTGCTTTCTTCTCCATGAAGCTCCAGACATTTTTCTAGTTTTGGAAATTTGGGGGATTATTAGACTTGATTTGGGGATCTTGACTTTCTACCACCCTGATTAGTCCATTCATTAACCTAGTGAGTGGATTCTTATACTGTAGGCTGTGGGTTTTCCACAATCAGGAATAAAAGGAATTGATATTCATATTTCAGTGTATGTGTATGAATGAGTATATATTTTGATCCAGTCATGAGTTTTGAGATCTGAGCAATGGTCCATGCCTGGGTAATACCCCAGAGCTATCACCATCAGCATTACTGTGCAGCATTTGGAGTGCCCCCCCGCCCCCACCCGACAGAGTCCTTGAATGAAAAATGGCTTTGGTCTTAGAAGTGGCCTTCTGAGAACAACCCATCAAGTCCAGTGCTCAAGGGGCCTGTGTGTGTTGTGACATATCTTTATAACCTGCAGCACAGACAGCAGTGAGGCAGTTTTGCTGATGTATGTAGGCTTAATGGTCTCTATATTGTCATCCTGAGTTATGAAGCTTTTCCAAGGCTGATGGTGGTGCAATGCCTGATGGCAGAGGAGGAAGTTGAGGAGGGGAGATGTGAGGAGCTCCAGTGGTAAATCAGGGAGACCACCCCAGACACGGGAGAGCTGGTCTTGGCCTGGAAAGGCATGTTTTCCCCTGGTACACACGGAAGTCTTTCAAGGAAGATCATTAAACCACTGAGAGCAAGAAGGGAATGCCCCAAAGATCAGGTGGAGGTTGGTGGTGAATGGGAGGTGGCTGTATTTTTTTTTTTTCTGGGATGCAAATGTGGAACAATCAAGTTGCTGGGATTTCTAGACACCACACACTAGTGGCAGCCCCTTTCTTCTATGTTTATGTTTTGGAAGCTCAATACTTTTCTCTGCCTTTTTTAGGAATATATAAAGAGAACATGGTTACTCTTAAAGAAGATCAAAAATAAATCAGACTATATTCTTGGAAAAAAAATTTTCTCGTTTAGTTTTAAAGAGAGAATGTGTGTCATTATCTGCCTGGAGGGAGCTTTGGGAACACATCTCGGTCAGGCACCTCCTGGTTCCTGCTAAACCTGAGATCAGACCAGAACTGATACCTTCTCTACAGACAGCATATAAAAACTTGGATCCTGGGTCAGAAGACCTGATTCTGTTATAAAGTCCTTTTTAAGGGTGTTTAATTCTTGAACCTATTGTCCAGATTCCTTTTTGGGATCTTTCACCCACTATCTTCTCATTTCCATTGGGAAACAGCAAGATTTCTATTCCATATTTTTATTTTTACTACATTTTTAATCTTGCCACATGGACTCTATCACTGGATTCTCAATATCTGGATGTTTGGGTCCAGATCATCAACTGGAATCTCCACAGATCATCTGCTTCCAGAACTATTAGAAAAAGGACACTGCATTTGCTATGGACACAAACTTAGCCTCTATCCCTGTAAGCTGGTATTTTGGAAACACCAAAGGGAAAAAAAATGGCCTTAACTCAAAAGTTGCTTTAGTGCTTAGTAACAAATATTTCATGACACTAATTGTGGGCATCAACCTATGAAGAATATGAAAGTGTGCAAGGCTCAACTCTATCCTTAAATAGCCTCAGTTTTAGTTAAATATGTAAAACTGGAACACACGAAAAAGTAAATTGTACAGATAATAATAATTACTTAATTAATACAAGTGATACAAGTACTAAATGCTTACTGTATGCCAGGTAATTTATATATATCATTTTACTCTTTGAAATTACCCTACAAAGTATGATTGTCTGCATTTAACAAATGAGAACCCTGGGTTAGAGAAGGTAAGGAACTTTCCACAGCTCATTCAGTTAACAGAGGTAGAACCATGGCCTGTGTCCAAAGCCAGAGCTCTTTCCTCTGAAATATATTACCTTTATATTTGTTTGTTTTATTTAGGATAGAGATTATTGCCATGCATAATACTGATGCTTAGTAAAAAAGATTTATAAGGAATTCTGAAAGAAGGAAAGTTCTATGACATGACTGGTTAAAGAAGACTCTGGGTAGAGGTGAACTGATTTTATCTAAGATCTGAAGAAAGACTAGGACTTAGGAAGAGGAAAGAGACCAATCTACCTGTAGGGGGACCGGCTTGAGACCCAGCATCCTGGAGTGGACTTGAAGTGTGCACTTGGAGGTGCAGCTTAGTCTCTTCTCAGTTTCAACTGAGAGGTTCCTCAGGGCTGCACAAGTCCTGGGGAGAGGATAGAATTATGACTGTTATCCCAGTGGTTGGGTTACCTTCAATGCCAAGGTCTGCTCCTGGAAGGATCTTCCTAGTTGGTTGTCCTCCATGACCATATTCTAGATGAACACAGGTTTTGGAAGTCAAACAGTGTCGGCAGCCTACTTTCTGTTGGTGCAAGTTCTGGAGCCTGGGAATTGCCTTAGGAGTTGATTACTAGGTTTATAGTTTCTTTGGCCTTACCAAACACATTTTAGACTTTTAGTCTGTCTGTATGCTTCTGATCCAGAACCAAAGATTTTAACTACACAGAGATCTTAGGCATAAGAATTGCTATCTCGCCATCAAGGGCCTGTGATCTGATGTCTCCCAGATCGTCACTTAATAGCTTTGGAGTACTACCTGTATTCCTATCCCATAATTTAATCTTGTCTACTTTCATCTTCACAACCATCTCAAGAGGTAGTACTGATATTATCCTGATTGTATAGAGGATGAAACTGATTCTTACAGAAGACACCAGATGGAAAAGAGAGAGGTCATTAGGAATCTCCTTTCTTTCTAGGTTGGACTGGAACCTGGTACACATGTTTTCTAGGGCTTCCCCAGGTTCATTCTATACTGTAGCTCTTTCTGTCATTTTTTTCTTTGCAGATCTTTTGCTTGTGAATTTTCTCTTATGGCATCCCTCTTCCTCTGACCTTTGAAACCTCAGAAACCCAGCCAGTGAACATCGGGCTGTCTGACTCATGGGTTCTCCTTTTTGGAAGTGGTCAGTAGTGTCTGAAGCCTCATAGAGTGCACCTGGCCCCCTGTGCCTGTCAGAACCACTGGGAATAAATCCCCTCTCTGCCTGGCAGTAATCAGCTCCACCCCTTGAAGCATGAAATTTGATTAGTGCTTTTANGCCTTGAAGCATGAAATTTGATTAGCGCTTTTATCTCTGCTGCATCACTTGGACTGTTATTACAGATCGTAAAATTTACTGTGTCCTCCCCTGTCCACCCCTCTGTCAGTGTGACCCTGATGTAGGACTCAGTGACCTCCAGGAAACAAGAACAGGGTTGGCTGCTTACTAAGTGAAGAGCTTCATTCTTTTTCATTTCNGGCTGCTTACTAAGTGAAGAACTTCATTCTTTTTCATTTCTATGAACTTGTATATACAGACCAAGGTAGTGCTGTCAAAAAAGGGAGCTTACTTTTCAGGGAAACCTAAGGGTTACCAGGGTTGGTTTTTGTGCCTTGGTATATCTTAAATGAGGATAGGAGATGGTATAGGTATGTGTAATAAGATCTTTCTTACTGCATTTGCAATGCAGATTTTGTCCAGAATTCTAAAAAAAGCTACGTGTACACCGTAGAAATGTCTGCATCTGGAAATGGAAGCCTATAGTGATTTCTCAAACTGATTTGCAAATTAGAATATTCTAGGGAGATGTTAAAAACACATATTATCAGTCCTTATATCCTACCATTTGCATGTGAATCCATATTTCTGAGAATTCAGCCCAGGAGTCTATATTGATCACATTGGACCAGTATTCTGGGATGCACTGATGTAAGGGGAGGCTGGCTAGATCTGCCTGCATTCGAATGCCCAAGGACCAGGCATATCAGGGCTTGGGTGCCCTGGTCTGAGAATGCCTTTTCAATTAACATAGAGTCACTGAATCTTGAGTAAAGAGGGTTTATTTTAAGAATTCCCCATGGCATCTGAGGTCAGGAGAGAGACTCCTGCTGGGCTATGTGGGGACAGGGACCATACATGGGAGTGGAGTCAGGACAGAGGTTGCTCTGTTCCACTAATGCCTTACTCTCTCCCTGTGCAGGACCTAACCTACTCAGGTCAGTTATCTACTACACTGACTGTTTCCTTGTTTCATGGTCCAAATGCTTGAGAGATGAAAGGTGACTGGTCAGATTCGTCACTGGCCTGCCAGTGGTATGGCTTCTCCTGTGTTCTGGGTTCACTGTCAGTCAAACTGACTGGAGCTGAGGAAGCCAGGTCAGTCAGGCTCAGCTGTGCTTGGAATATGTCCCCCAAATTCATATGTTGAAATCCTACCCCCCAAGAGGATGGTAGCTGAAGGTAGGGCTTTGGGAGGTGAATTAGGTCATTAGGATAGAGCCTCATGAATAGATTTAGTACCCTTATAAAGAGACCCCAGAGAGATCCCTTGCTCCTTCCACCATGTGAGGATACAACAAGAAGTTTGTGA
>NC_048231.1:8091868-8118512 GCF_002007445.2 Ailuropoda melanoleuca | reverse complement strand
GCTTTTATCTCTGCTGCATCACTTGGACTGTTATTACAGATCGTAAAATTTACTGTGTCCTCCCCTGTCCACCCCTCTGTCAGTGTGACCCTGATGTAGGACTCAGTGACCTCCAGGAAACAAGAACAGGGTTGGCTGCTTACTAAGTGAAGAACTTCATTCTTTTTCATTTCTATGAACTTGTATATACAGACCAAGGTAGTGCTGTCAAAAAAGGGAGCTTACTTTTCAGGGAAACCTAAGGGTTACCAGGGTTGGTTTTTGTGCCTTGGTATATCTTAAATGAGGATAGGAGATGGTATAGGTATGTGTAATAAGATCTTTCTTACTGCATTTGCAATGCAGATTTTGTCCAGAATTCTAAAAAAAGCTACGTGTACACCGTAGAAATGTCTGCATCTGGAAATGGAAGCCTATAGTGATTTCTCAAACTGATTTGCAAATTAGAATATTCTAGGGAGATGTTAAAAACACATATTATCAGTCCTTATATCCTACCATTTGCATGTGAATCCATATTTCTGAGAATTCAGCCCAGGAGTCTATATTGATCACATTGGACCAGTATTCTGGGATGCACTGATGTAAGGGGAGGCTGGCTAGATCTGCCTGCATTCGAATGCCCAAGGACCAGGCATATCAGGGCTTGGGTGCCCTGGTCTGAGAATGCCTTTTCAATTAACATAGAGTCACTGAATCTTGAGTAAAGAGGGTTTATTTTAAGAATTCACCATGGCATCTGAGGCCAGGAGAGAGACTCCTGCTGGGCTATGTGGGGACAGGGACCATACATGGGAGTGGAGTCAGGACAGAGGTTGCTCTGTTCCACTAATGCCTTACTCTCTCCCTGTGAAGGACCTAACCTACTCAGGTCAGTTATCTACTACACTGACTGTTTTCTTGTTTCATGGTCCAAATGCTTGAGAGATGAAAGGTGACTGGTCAGATTTGTCACTGGCCTGCCAGTGGTATGGCTTCTCCTGTGTTCTGGGTTCACTGTCAGTCAAACTGACTGGAGCTGAGGAAGCCAGGTCAGTCAGGCTCAGCTGTGCTTGGAATATGTCCCCCAAATTCATACGTTGAAATCCTACCCCCCAAGAGGATGGTAGCTGAAGGTAGGGCTTTGGGAGGTGAATTAGGTCATTAGGATAGAGCCTCATGAATAGATTTAGTACCCTTATAAAGAGACCCCAGAGAGATCCCTTGCTCCTTCCACCATGTGAGGATACAACAAGAAGTTTGTGATCCAGAAGATGGGCTCAGTTGACCATGCTGGCACCCTGATCTTGGACTTCCAGCCTCCAGAACTGTGAGAAATGAGTTGTTTACAGGCCACTCGGTCTGTGGTACTTCATTACAGCAACTCAAAATGACTAAGACGGGCTCCCAATATCCCTGTTCAGGGCTCCGAAGATCTTCCCTGTTAGGATAAATAGGACAATGAGGAAACAGGCACACTGTTTAACATTCATTATATCACCAACAGCTGACATATGCCATTTTAACAAAAACACAATTCTTATGTGGTCCAGAAGCAATTATGGTGGCATGAGTAGCACATTCTTTTTCTGTAATCAAGGTGCATGGGAGGTCAAGACAGAATCGGACGTTTTTGTTGCACTGTTTTTCATTCATTAATTCATTAAACAAGTTATTTATTGAGCACATATTATGTTCCAGGTACTCTTTTGGGACCTTGTTACTACCTTAAGCGCTTGGGATAGTTTGGTGAGCAAAACAGGCAAAGATACTTGTTTTTGAGGAGCTTACATTTTAGGATAGAGAGGGAGATACGTATTAAACAATAAATACAATAAATAAGTAAATTATGTTGTGTGTTAGAAAGGTATAAGTTCTATGAAGGAAAAGGGGGAAAATATGTCAGAGTAAGGAAAATCAAGAATACCAAGGAAGTGGGTTGCAACTTTAAATATGGTGGTCAGTATGGTCTAACTGAGATGACATTTGAGCGAAGATTGAAGGAGTTGTAGATGTGTGAAGAAAGAGCATTCTAGTCAGAGAGTGCAGTCTAAGCAAAGGCCCTGAGGAGAGAGAATGCCAATGTCACTGGGATGGGTGAGTGAGGACACAGTAGTAGCAGAGGCTATAAGGGCAAGCATATGGGGCCTTGTAGCCATTGTGAAGACATTGGCATTTTACTCTGAATAAGATGGAAGTCAAAGCAAGATTATAAGGAGAGAGATGATAGGATCTGACTTATTTTTTTCATTCATCTTTTTTTTGCTTTAAACTTTTTATTGAAATGTTAAACAAAAGCAGACAGAATAGTATAATGAACCCTACGTACCCATCACCCAATTTTAAAATTATTGATCTATTGTCAGTCTTTTATATACCCCCATTCACTTCTCCTCCTCTCTAAATCCAGATATATTATCATTTAACCAGTAAATATTTCAGTTACATAATATATTTTTGAGGAATAATTTACAGTAAAGCACAGCTGCATGATTATTTTCACGTATATATACTCTTGTAACCACCATCCAGATCAAGATATAAAATATTTCTAGCACTCAGATTCCCTTGTCAACTTCCAAATCCATAACCCCACCACCACCATTTAGGGTAGCCACTATTCTGACTTCTATTATCACAGATTTGTTTGGCTTGTTCTTGAATTTCCTGTAGAAAGAATCATACAATATGTAGTCTGTTGTGTCTGGCTTTTTTAGTTTACCATTTTTTTTGTAAGATTCATTGATGTGGTTGTGTGCAGTAGAAGTTTGTTATTTTTAATTGATACATAGCATTTCATTGTATGGACATACCACAATTTATCAGTTCTCCTGTGCATATTTGGTATGTTTATAATTTTTGGCTACTGTGAACATTCTCGTGTATGTTTTTTAGTGGACACATACTCTTATTTCTCTTGGATAGATACCTAAGAGTATTGTATCCAGGAGTGCAATTCATGGAGTAGGCAAATATTTAGCTTTAGCAGGTATTTCCAGTATTGTTGAAGTGATTGCATTCTGTCCTGTAATGCATAAGAGTTCCAGTTGCTCCAGATCCTCACCAAAACTTGCATTGTCAGTTTTAAAATTTTAACCATTCTGGTGGATATGGGAATTTGCAATTTCCTAAGGAGTAATATTATTGAGCACCTTTTCATACGCCTGTTGTCCATTTGGGTTCATCTTTTATAAAGTGTCTGTTTGAATATTTTGCTCATTTGAAAAAGTTTGTTTTCTTACTGTTTTTAGAAGTCTTTACTTATTTTGAATACAGGATCTTTGTCAGATATTTGTATTGTCAGTATCTCCTTCCAGTCCATAGCTTGCCTGTTAACTTTCTTAATGCTGAGATTTGATCATTCTTAATTTTACTGCAATCTAATTCATCATGTTTTTCTTTTTACGCGGTGGTCTGGCTGCCACTTTAGGTATGTGATCTACTTTTAATTATTTTATGTGTATGGTGTGAAGTAGAAGTCAAGAGTTAATTTTTTCCCCATAAGATATCTCATTGCCTCAGCATCCTTTTTGGGAAAGATTTTTCCACCGAATTGCACAGGTTTGTTCATCTGTTTGTTTTTTGGTAATCAAGTGATCACCACATAGGTGTGGGTCTATTCTGATCTGTTTTCTACTGATCTCTTTGTCAACATTTACACCCACACCACACTGCCCTCACTGCTGTATCTTTATGAGTCTTGAGATCAAATAGTTTGCAATTTTCCAACTTGGTTATCCTTCTTCAACGTTATCTTGGTTATTCTAGGTTCCTTGCATTTTCAGAAGTTTTAGAATGACCTTTTTGGTTTCCAGAAGACAATCTTGCTGTGATTTTAATTGGGAATGAATTGAACCCTTAGACCAATTCAGCAAAAATTGGCATCTTAGTAACATTGACTCCTTCCATTAATATACATGTAATATTTATCTCTTGATTTAAATCTCTGATTTCTCTCAGCAATATCTAGTTGTTTTTGGTGGGAGGTCTTGCACATTTTTGTTATTTTTTTTTTTAGGTAT
This sequence comes from Ailuropoda melanoleuca, assembly GCF_002007445.2. NCBI lineage: Eukaryota > Metazoa > Chordata > Mammalia > Carnivora > Ursidae > Ailuropoda > Ailuropoda melanoleuca. Next base: position 8,114,511 of record NC_048231.1, on the reverse strand, counting down.
TTGATCATTTTGATGCTATTGCAAATGACATTTTTTTCATTTAATTGTCCACAATTGTTTTTTTGCAAGTATATAGAACTAATTTTTTGTAGGTTCACTTTGTATCTAGCAACCTTGTTCAATTCACTTATGCTTTTTTTCCTATGAATTTGACTATTTTTTAAAATTTATCTTATTTTATTTTAATTCCAGCATAGTTAACAAACAGTATTATATTAGTTTTAGGTGTACAATATAGTGATTCAACAATTCCATATATTACTCGGTGCTCATCAAGATTAAGTGATGTGGTTGTGTGTAACTCTTAATCCCCTTCACCTATTTCTCCCATCCCCCCACCAACCTCCTCTCTGGTAACCATCAGTTTGTTCTCTATAGTTAAGAGTACGTGTATATACACTGGAATATTTTCAGCCATAAAAAAGAATGGAATCTTGCCAATTCACTTTTTAATTCTAACAGTTTATAGATTCTTTTGTAATTTTAACATACTGTTATGTTATCTGTGAATTAAAAGAGTTTTACTTACTCCTTTCTAATCATTAAAACTTGTATATCTTATTCTTGCCTCACTGCACTGGCTAGGACCTCCAGTACTCTGTTGAAAGGAAATGGTGGTAGTGGACATCCTTATCTTATTCCTGACTTTAGGGGAGAAAGATTTCAATATAACACCATTGAGTTTGGTGTTTTGAAGATATTTTTTGGTTTTGTAGATATTTTAAGGAAGTTCCTTCCTATTCCTAGTTTATTGAAACTTTTTTATAAAGTTAAGAACTGGTTTTGAATTTTATCAAATGATTTTTTGGCATCTGTTGAAAAGATCTTGTGGTTTTTCTCATTCTGTTAAACTGATAAATTACATTGATAGATTTTCAAATATTAAGCAATCTTCTCACTTTTAAAAAGGATTACTCTGACTATTATGTTGAAAATAGACTGGGAGAGGCCACAGATAGAAATAGGGAAAGTTGTTAAGGGGTTGTTCCAGTCATCCAGAAGAGAGAATGGTGATAGAAATGGAAGTACTAAGGAGCCGTCAAATTCTAGATATGTTTTGAAATAGAGGATTTCCAAACATATTTTTCTTGGAGAGTGTGAGGAAAACCCTGAAGTCAATGATGAACTCAAGGATTTGGAGCACAATAACTAGAAAAATAGAGTTGCCATCAACTGAGATAAGAAAGAATGCACATGAAACAGCAGATCAGGGTTAAAGTTTTGATTATGTCAAGTGAAAAGGCATCTGTCCAACTGCCCCTTGGAGTTGAACATATGGGTTTAGAGTTAAGAAGAGAGGTCTGTGATGAAGACATAAACTTGGGAGTCACCAGGGAATAGACGGGATTTAAAACAATGAAATTGGATCAGATCATCAATGTCATAGTGTCATAGAGAAAAGACACGTAGAGAAAAGACTGATTCCAACATTAAAAGTTGGGGAGAAAAGGAAGAAGAGCAAAGGAAGTGGAACCACTGGGGTAGGAGGAGGAACAGAGAATGTTCCTTCCAGGAAGCCAGTGAACAGTGAATCCAGGAGAAGGCATGACAAGTCATGCCAAGTGATGCTGGTAGATCAAGTTAGATGAGAACTAAAAATCATTAGACTTGGGAATGTGTAGGTAACCAGTAACCTTGATAAGAGCAATTCAGGGAGCAAGAACCTGATTAGAGTATTTGAGAGAATGTGAGGAAAGTGCTTGACCAGAATACATAACACTTTTGAGGAGTTTGATACAAAGGAGAGCAAAGAAATGGGGCCAGAGCTCCCGGGGAAAGTAGGATTAAAAGAATATTTGTTCGTTTTAAAGGTGAGAGAAACAATAGCATGCTTGTATGCTCACGGTAATGGCCCAATGGGAGAAAAAACAAAACAAAACTGATGATGTAAGAGAAGGAAGAGAATTGCTGGAGCAAAATCTTTGGGTAATTGAAGAGGTTGGGATCCAGTCACAAGTAGTTACCTGTAGAGGGACTGGCTTTAGATAGGAAAAAGAAATCAACAAATACATGAGAAATCAATGCCTTCCAGACAGAAAGTATTTGTGGTGGGCAAGAGTGGTAAGCGTGTATATCCCAGGTATCTGGCTTTGTCAGCTTGAGAATACAGATGTAGTCTCAATAAGATCCAAATCTTCATGGCTCTGAGTCCCTCTGTTTGCTGCTGGAGTATCAGTTTTTTCCAGATTTGTGTTCCCCAAATAGGTTTAGAAACCCAGAGGTGATTCTTATATTTGTACAGATGTGAGTCCTGTTTATTAATAGCTGTCAGAGCTGGATGAACTTAAAAAATCACACACTCAAACTCTGACAGTTCTGCAGGACTCAGGGCCAAGGATCTTTTATCCCTGCTCTAAAGAAGTATTTCTTCTTAGTTATGCAAAGTCCCCAGAGTAAGGTTGTTTACACAACCTCTTTCTCACAAGACAGGCACGTGATTCATGACAGATTCTCATGTTAGTTGTACATCACCAAGAATCACTAACCCCTGCTGACATCAGGCCCCAGCATTGGGTTTAGCTCATCACTGCACAGTTCTTCCCTTATGGTGAGTTCGCTCTCAACACTCCCCATTATTGCCTCCTTTAAGCTGGATCTTACTAGTTCCCTGCTCCCCACCAAATGGCATAGAAGTGGCAAGGGGCAGAGAAAGACCAATGTCTCCAGGTGTCTGCCTATGTGGGCACCAGAAACTCACTAACTGCTAGCTTCAGGGTTGTGGCAGTAGAATATAGAGAGGGAGGACACACACACACACACACACACACACTCTACATAGTACCTGGGCGTCTTCTTCTTTTCTTTTTTTTTTGCCACTGGTGGAAAAGGCTTTATTTATTTATCGAGTAAATTTGACATATAACATTGTGTAAATTTAAGGTGTACCACATGTTACTTTGATACAGTTCTACATTTAGTATGATTTCTGTTATAGCAATATTTATCATATTACAAAATTATAGTACCATATTATCATCTATATTCATTATACTGTGCATTAGATCTCTATGGCTTATTTACTACTGATTGCAAGTTTATACCCTTAAACAACATCAGTCTTATTCCTCCAGCCCCCATCCCCTGGTAACCACCATTTTACTCTCTGTTTTTTCCAAGTTTGATTTTTTAGATTCCACATAAAACTGATATCATATAGTACTTATCTTTCTCTGTTTGACTTATCTGACATTATCTCATAATGTGCTCATGGTCCATCCATGTTGTCGCAAATGGCAAGATACTTTCCTTTCTCATGGCTGAAAATATTCCATTGTGTGTATATAACACATCTTTTTAATGCACTCATCTGTTGATGGACGTTTAGGTTGTTTTCATATCTTGGCTATTGTGAATAATGCTGCAATAAATATGGGAGTAATTATATCTCTTCCAAATCCTGTTTTCATTTCCTTTGGGTATACTGAGAAATGGAATCTAGATCATATGATAAGATCTTTGGTGGAATGTAAACTGGTCCAACCACTGTGGAAAACAATATGAAGGTGACCTTGGACATTTTATACCCCCTTCTTACCACTGTACCAAGCTCACCAGCTGTTTTGTTTGTAACTAAACTCCAGAATTTGAGACTTCACCCTAGGGACTTTTCACCCTTTATGCGAATCCTGGAATACAAATGAATATATTGGAGGTGGGGGAGGGGGATAACCTAACTCAGCCAGTTCCAACTCATTCAATGCATATGTGATCAGAACAAGGGCATAATGGCCTGAGGCTAAGATCTTTTGACCAGGACATCTAGACCACTTAAGTCTTGCTTTTTCTAGGACATTATTTTATGGACACTGACAATATTAGCCTTTATGGCTTTTTTTCCAAGTGTCATGGCTAACTAGCCCACATTTGTATAGACATAGTTTTCCTTTACTCATGTCAATTAAATCAGTGGTGCAATGGCAAAGTTTTGCTGGCCAAGGTGTCAGAATTTTAGATAAGATTCAACTTTGTGAATTCTAGAACTTTTATATTAATAACCCAAAGGGAAGTGTTTTTTGGACAGAAATTGATGAGGCTTGTAAAAATCACCAGGAGAGAAAACTCAGTGTTCCTTGATACCCCTTGTTTGTCTCCTGGATGATTCATGAATCTCTCAGTGGAATACAGTTGATTTGCTCTAAATGAATTTATCAATCTGCCTTTCTCTGGTCCGCAAACATATTCATGTATTGTCATGGAAATTACAGTGTTGCAAAATCATAACACTGTGGTTACTTGTTAAGGATGACCATGAGCGTGATTTCTATGGATCTGGCATTATGGGCAACATGTCTTCCACTCTATGCTTCTGTGTTTGTTCTCACCTGGTTGATTCCTGGAGAGCTGGCTTCAGAGAGATGATCTATTCCTTGTGTCCTGTAAGGCTGTGGGGACAGCTGGGCTCCAAGAAGCCACAGACTGGAACATCCGTTGCTGTTGCTCCTTTTGGCTAGGAGTCCCCTCTTTTGTACCCTGTGTCCAGATTCTACTGGCTCAGCCTAGATGTTATCTCTTCAACAGAGGGTTTGCAGGTCACCGTGATAGCCATTTACCCCACATTTTCAAAATGAGGCATTACACAGGAGAGCAGAACGTCTTCCTCTGACATTCACATCCATGGGATAGATTGAGTAATGCATACAACGTCCTACTCTCTATAGTGTCATTTCCAAATATACCTCCATTTGCATGGTGTGGTAGCAAAAGCTTTGGATTAAGACCAACATGGTTGGTTCAAATCCCAGTTTTGCCACTTACCCTGTGACATTGGGAAAATGACTTTCCTTTTATGATATTCAGTGTCCTCATCAGTGAAAAACAGGATAATAATTCTTTTCTCAGAGTCCTGAATGAACCTGAGCAGAATCTGGCACATGGCACAGACTCAGTAAATATTCATTTTATGTCCTCTGAGAGATTTTTAAGGTCTAAGTTAGAGTCTCCATGAAATTCCAATGCCAGATAACCACGCAGGGCAGTATTACTAGATAAGACCTTGTAACTCAATTTTTATTTGTTTGGTTGTTTCGGTGTTGTGACACAAAGGGCTGATTTGTCCAGTCCTGGGCTGCTGACCAAAGCACCTTGAGGTGGAAGCTGCCCCTAATCCATCTGTCGGTCTCTGGAAGGCATGGCCTGGTCACAGGTGAGGAGGTCCTAGGTGACTATGAATTAGCTTCAGAATCATCTGGGTTTGGAATCTTAGACTCCAATGTGACAATGTTTCAATTTGAATTTACTTATCCACACAGAGGCACAATCTCAGCGAAGCAATTGTCCTCTAGGTATTTAAAATGATTTTTTTTTTTTACATGGGAATGATGGTTTATGGTTAAAGTGGGTTCACAAACAAAATCTGGTTAATCCCTATCCCTACCACAACCCTGAGAAGCTGCCCACAATAACTTGATTCTACCATCGAGGAAAGGTAGCCCAGGTGAGATGAAAGGTCTCCTAGCGAGGGTAGTGAAATGGGGCCTCTTTGTCATAACAAATTCCCACTGGGTATTTTTTCTGAAACCCTGATAGACCGGTGATTCTCACCTGGGGTGGTTTTGTCCCCCAGGTGACATTTGCCATTACCCAGTGATATTCATAGTTGTCATGCTCCTGGCATCTGGTGGGTGGAGGTCAGGGGTGCCTCTGCACATCCTACAAGGCATAGGACAGCCCCCACAACAAAGAATTATCCTGCCAAAATGTCAACAGTGCCAAACTTGAGACGCTGCAATAGACCCAAATATAACCTTGCCAAAGATGAGTTAGAAATGGCTCCCAAGTTTTCTGAGTTCCCTTGAAGAAAGTTGTACTCTAAGCATGTGCTATGCTGCTGAAAAAAACATAATGTTCCTCTTGGCAGAAATGTCATTGGTTTTCCCCAGCCTTGGGAAACATCTCGCTTTTATGTTTTGTCTTCTTTTTTGTTCATGAACTCTTGTGAGGACAAAAATGAACTCTTGTGTGCTCTTCATTATTTTTGTATCTCCTCAAAACACTGGATACATGACTCCCTAGGGACTCAGTACTTATTAATGATAATCATAAAGCGAGAATTTATTGAGCACTTATTATGTGTCAAGCAATTTTCTAAGCATTTTTTATTTATCATATTGTTCTAATCCCTCAATGACCCTGTGAAATGTGTATTATGATCATCTCTATTTTACAGATTTGTGAACTGGAGCATCAGGAGTCTAAAAAGCTTATACACAGAGTTAGAATTAGTAAGTGGTGGCATTGAGATTTGTAGCTGAGCTCTGGTATCTGGGTGTGTAACCGTTTAGTCACATGATTTCACATGCTTGGACAGCATTTAGTCTGTAAGTCAGCTTGAAAGCCCCGTAGAGTGGAGAAAGGATCAAGACCCATGAACTCATTTCTGGGGTGCTTTAGGGTTCTCTGCAGGGCAAGAAGGAAACAAGTAGGGATAATGGATATGGAGCTCCTATGTAAAGAATCTGAAGTAAAATCAGCAAAGGCAACAACTGTTTTGGAAGGAAGAGTGAACTTGGGGAATGAGATGGCAACAAGTGTGCTCTTCCCTGGATGTCCTGGTTCCTCCATCCTTCTCCAGGGATTAAAAAAAAAAAAAAAAAAAAAAAAAAAAAAAAAAAAAAGACAAAGGAGGAAGCAACAAAACACCAGGCCAAATGGCCAGGGTGTGAGTCTTTCAGCTCAGTTCCCTCTTTTCCCTGGAGGGTGGGCCTCCTCCTGCCCATGGCCAGTGGGGTCAGTCTTTTGTATGCTTGAGTTGCAGTGACCGTGACATAGTTCAGGAGAACTGTCCACAGCTGGTTCTCATGCAGGTAGTGCTTGATTAATGGCTTTTGCCTCTTGCTATTCATTAAAGGCTGTTTGCACTGAATATACTGTCAGTTTTGCAGGAGTCACCAGCTTGAAGGATACACTCATGTTGAAGAAAGAACAGATCAGAGACTTGGGAGGCACTAATTAGAAATGCCTGTAAGAGGTATTGTGGACACTTGTCTCACTTACTCATTCATTCACTCATTCACTTACTCATTCATACATTTCTTTAACAAACATACATCAAGTCCCGCCTGCCTGGCCTTGTGTAGTTCCTGGGAAAACAAAGATGATAAAGGCATTGATCGGAAACATGGCCATGCCAAGGAATGGTTGCCATATAAGAATGTGATTGTCTAATGAAGGCTGGAGAGTGGAAAGTTTTTTGAACACAGGCTTCAGGCTTCAAATCTTGGCGTTGTCACTACCTATGTGAGCTCGAATGAGCTATTTAATCACTGTCTACCTCAGTTTGCTCATGATGAAATAGGAATAATAATAAATGTACCTACCTCATAGGGTTATGATTATTTAAATTGTAAAAGTGCTTGAAGGATGTCTCATACATTATAGGAGCTCAATAAAGATTAGTTATTGATTCGTTGATTGATTATTCATGCTCATTGAATGAAAATTAGTGTCATCGTACATCGAATACAGTGAAAACAGAGGTGAAAGAGAACCTAAGACTGTTTAGGGGGTCAGAAATGTTTCAGAGAAGGTAGCATGTGGGCCGAGACTTGAAGAGGGAGAGGGAGATTGCCAGGAAGACCAGCAAAATGAAGACATTCCAGGCAGAAAAGACAACATATGCAAGAGCAAAGAGGCATGAGGGGGCTGGTGTATTTGTGGGACCAGTGGTGGTTTGCAGTGTCACGGCCACAGAGTATGGTGCGGAGAGACTGGAGAGGAGGGCAGGGAAGCAGGGACCCATTTATATGCCATGATGGGGTTTGGGATCTGTTCTGCAGGGAATTTAAAGTCATTTAGTGATTCCGATCAGGGGTGACACAATGCTGTTCTCTGATCACCCTGGCAGCATGGGAGGATAGAAGAGAAGGATAGAAATAGAAGCAGAGAGACCAGCCAGAAGGCTACCAGGTGCTGGCAAGAATCCATGAGAGTACTGAACACCAGCACCAACAAAGACAAGGAGAGAGACAACCTACTGAGGGATTCGGGGAGGCAGAACCAGTAAGAACTTGTGCCTGATCAGATGTGAGGGCTAAGAGAAGAGGATTCTTGAGCAGTTCCCAACAACAGGGAGATGAGGCGGTGCCCATCCTGAGACAGGGAAACCAGGGGAGGATGAGTGAGGTGGGTGTTAAGGTGAAGAGGTGAACTGGGGAGCTGAATCCATTGGCAGTCGGGGTTCCTCAGGAGAATGTCAAGTAAGGAGAAGCAGAGACAAAGCTCCAGGGGATACATTTCAAAAGCAAGAAATTGGCCCCTATGTCAACACCACAGCAAAGTCAAGTAACAGAGGACACCAAAGTTTCTCATTAGGTTTACCAGCAGGTGGTGTTTCTAAACTTGGTGAGAGGCATTTAAGTGATTAGACCACCAGCCAGACTGCAGTGGGTGACAAGATGAAAAGAGGCCAGGAACGCCTTTTAGAAGTCTGTTTGCAAGGAGGAATTACTGTTTTTTTGAAATATATTTTTAAAAGATATCTGTATATCTAAAGTGCCCAACAGGGAAATCTCTGGAACAGCTTGCTGTGATAAAGAACAGAATATTAACAAGTAGGAAACTCTTGTGTAGAGACAATTTCAAAATGAATCTATGTTACATTCAGGCAATTTTATAAAGGAAAAGAATATTTTAGAAGCTGTTTACATCTTTCATAAGCTCTGACTGCTAGTGTGCTCTATTACAAGACTTATAATTTCTAGGAATTTATTTGTATATTGGATTCTCTTGGAACACAGTTTATGTTTTTTGTAGGCTAAACTTCTAATGAATTTATTTGTTAGTAGGTACTGTAGTTTATGGAGTCTGGAGGCAAAATCTCCAAATTTCAAATGAATAATCCTTGTAGTCTCAGATCCTCACACATTTTATATATTGTTCTGAGAGTCATAGATTCACATAAATTTTCTCCCCTAAGCTCATGAGACTAAGGCTCATATTTTGCATGGCACATTCACAGTCCTCTCTACATCCTAAATTCTTAGAAAAATCCAAAAAGCAATACTTTCTTTAGACCCAGAACATGTTTTAATTTTTCTGGCTGGAATTGAATGAAATCGCTTTCAAAAAGTGGTGACAGAATACCAGAGAGACAAGTAGAGGAATCTCATACTTGAAAGCTATTTAAAATAGCTTGACTCCAACATCGAATTCTAATACCAGTGATGGCAATCATTTCCCGCTGAGGTGGCAGTAGCAGTCTCCATGAGGAAGGTTGTTTTTGAGGTAACAGTTGAAGAATGACTGGAATTTTGATGGAGAAATAACCACCGAAGAATGAGAATAACACAGGCAAAAGCCCGGAGGCTGAGATGTAAAAAACTAGTTGAAGAACAGTAATTTAAAGTATAGTTCTTTGAAAGAAGTATTTATGAAGAAAACAGTGGAGACCAGAAAGGGCGATTAAGTTCAGTTTGTCCAGATCAAGGTTGAGGATTTGGGGAGTTGTGGGAGCTAGAAGATGGAATTACTTAAGTAGGGGGGGAAGTTTCCTTAAAACTATTTTTGGAAGCATCAGCCAAATGATGAAATCTAAGCTCCCATCGCCTGGTGAAACAGAAGCAAAAAAGCAGAATCCAAAAGGATAGTTAAATCCTGGTTAGCAGATGATAGGAAGAAGATGGGCCAAGGCAGCTACAGTCTGTGCTCGGCTCAGAGTGCTTAGTGGAGGTGGGTAGATGTGGTCATGCTGGGCTGCGTGAGGCAGGTGTTTGCACTGGATTGGTCAGGCTGGTGGTAATGGCAGCTTTCACCCTGAGCCCTGCCTGACTCTGCTGTGGTTTCACAGTGTTGACTAATGTTTCCTCTGCTTGCCCAGAATGGTCCGAGATGATGTGAGCTTTCCTGCTCAAATTCATCACCTCTGACTTGAATTTGGCTCATCCTCTGGAAGCAGAGATTTCTCTGTGTAATGCTGACTGGTAGATTGTTGAGCCTTCTCTGGGAAGAAGGAGGCAATCACACTGAAAGAAGTAGAGTTGGGAGGGAGAGAGGTCTGATCCCTTCCCTTTGAGTTCCTGAACTTGGGTGTGTTGGAGCCCACTCCCCTCACTCTCCACTCTCCCCATGTTTTTTTTTTTTTTGCTTGAGTTATTTTGAGTTGTGTTTTGATCACTTCAACTGAAAAACGAGTCCTGATTGATGTAAAAATGGTTTGTTGGTCATTTGCTTTGGTATTGGCTTTACCTTTATAACTTGTTTGGTCTCAGAAAACCAGCAAAGTCTTCTGAGGGTATGATATGCCCCTCCATAGTGTTAATTTAAAATTAGCCCACAAGATATCCTTACTGATATGACACCTTTTCAACATCTTGTAGGTCTGTAAGCTCAATTCTGTGGAGTTATGCATTTCTAAAGAAATCTCAAAATACTTGTTAAGAATGTAGACAGGATCCCGTTCTTTGGGTTTAGTTTCACAACAAGGAAAATGGAGTTTGCGGAGTATTTCTGAAAAATAGATGAAAATTGTGATAACATACATTAAATACTAAAAAGAAAAGTGGTTCAGAGAAAAGGCATTATTTCTAAGAGTATCATTAAGGTGTTTCATTATATAGTAAATGAGATGCAGTTTCATACCTTGTCAACTTATATTTAAGGTATGGTGTGGATGTGTGTTTGTGCGTGTGGAACTTTGGTATAGAAAATGGGGTAATTTAAAACCCTTGCAAAGGCTGGGATCTTTATATTAGAGAAAGGTTTCACTTGTTTATATCTGTATCTATATCTCATATTATGTATATATGTGTATATAATATACAAATAAGTATATTCAATTCCTGGTCAGAAGTGTCAATGCTATCCAAATCCATGCTTCTCAGCAATGAGTCAGGCAGGGAATGAGCTGGCAGGCGGAGGGAAGGGCCAGGAAAAGGTCACTGCAATGAGATCATCTGAACCAGCCTTGCCACTCAGACGGGTCACTCAGAGTGACTCGAGGGATGAGGTGTGGCATCAAGAGTAGCCAGGTGCCCGGAATGGCACTTGAGGTCTGCAGTGGCAGCATTGTGGTTCCGAGTGGTTCCTCTCTTCAGAAGCGGACTCCAGGTGGCAGCTGGGTGTCCTGAAAAGCAGGGGCAGGTATGGTTTCCTCATGCAGCTAAGGGAGCTTGGGCTCACAGTAGGGCTCTGGTTCCAACAGAGCAACCAGGAACAAGCCAGACTAGGGAGAAGGTAAACATGGAGGAGGCCGGGGGAGAGGCCACAGATCCGGGGGCACCTGGGACTCATCCCTGGGACACAGGCTCAGGGCAGCAAGTGAATCCAGCCCCGCGAGCAGGGTAGGCGCGGCACACCCTATACAACCTGTGTGCCGTGTGCAGGGCTGGTGTCGATGCCAGAGCCAAGCAGACACGGGGAAGGTAGGACTGACTCATACCAAGGGAGGGATTGGGCTTGGTGCCTCAGAGGAATCTTGTGGGGGACCTTGAGGCTGCACCTGCTTCTCCTCATTCCCTCCCATCTACGCCTGTCATGGATGAAGACTTGTGATGTAGGAAAGGAACTGAACCAGAGTGGGTAAGACACCATAGTCTCCTTGTCTTTGAATCCTGACTCCTCCATGTCAAGAAACTCCCCTTCATCTGCAGGGAATGGCCAGGGGCAGGCTTCTTGAGTGGGTCCATGGACTCTGAACAACACCTACTCTTTGTGAGCTCATGGGTGGGCCTACTTCTGTCTCACTCTACTTTTGTCATCCTTTCTCGGGACCCACACCTCTCCTTGTGCTATTTCTGGGACACTTCTTACCATGATGACTCAGTGATGCTACAGGATTCTTTTCTATTTACCGGGCTGAAAGCTGGGCCAGTTTTACCAGTAGCTGAACAGTGGCAGATGGGGTATGGGTTGAGGGACACCAGGAGAGCCCCCCTGTCCCTGCCTCTGCTCAGAATTCTCTCTACGTCATGTGTTTACCGTCAATCATCATGTCTCCCCAGCAAGACTATGTCCATTCAGTCTGTTCACTGCTGTGCTTGTAACAGAAGCCAGCGTATGATAGGTACTCAGTAAATAAATATTGCTTGGATAAACGTTCTTCAAGGAATACTGTGTTAAAGTGTAAGTACCTTTGGAGCATTGCACTGAGCTGTTACCAGTCCTTACCACCCTGGCAGGAATGACTGCTTTTCCTTCATGTCCCTGCCCCCGAGCCACCCTCCTCTGTACCCTTGAGGGAGCCATGCACAGGCATGTCCTTCCTGCTCATGTTCTGCTCCCATTTGGGCCTGGCTCACGATCCCTGATTTGGTCTCTTATTTATGACTCTGCTCCTGCCTCTAAAAGCTGGCCTGGTTTCCCAAGCTTGGATTTCAGTTCTCCCTGAAGTGGGTGGCTCCTCCCATCCACATCTATGCCCTGGCTCTTCAGACTGCCTCCTTGAGGAAGACGCTTGACCCTGGAGGGGTCCTCTGCTCTGCCCCATGTGGTCCTTTCTGCAGCGCAGATGCTCTGAGATATGCCATCTGGATGGGGGAGGGCGGAGGTAGGGGTGGTGAGAGGTCTGGATTGTAACTGTTCTCTGGATGTTTTTCCCTCACTGGCCTCTCTTTCCCACGTCAAACTCCATGCTGCCTCCCTGGCCAGAAACTGTCGTAGGATTTGGTTGGTCTGAGAATATGCAGCTTCTCTTCTCTTCTCTGACCTTCCTCCTTCGTGATTTTTGCAGGCTCCGCTTACCTGCGTATTCCTCTCTGCGGCTCTCCACACCTCCTCTGCCTCCCCCAAGTGTGTGCCTTAGCCTGCGTTTCCTCAGAGAAGGGCTGAGCCAAGACCTTGAGTGTGGGCGGCCTGTTTGGGGAAATGCTGCCTGGGGCACAGGGGTGGAGACTGGAAAGCTTGCAACTGAGAAGGTGGGAAGGCCACACGAGGGGGTGTTCTTGCCAGAGTCACTCCTGCAGGCCGCTGGGGCTCAGCACGCCCTGTGCCCAAAATTGTCCATCTAAGCGACAGAAGGGAGGAACGTCCGTGCAGTGCCTCAGAATCGCCTTGTGAGTCGTTAAGTTCCTTGCAGATCCTGGCTGGGCTGCACGCTGTTGTGTCCAGGAAGCCTGGAGGCACAGCACAACTGAGGCACGATGCTCTCACTTATCCCTGTGCAAAGCTGGTTACCACGACAACGGCAGGATGGGATGTGGGCCTGGAAGAAGTGAGGCAAGATGCAAGGACCAGTCGTCCTTCATCCTGCACCGATCTAGTGATGTCTGTGTTTCATCCCTTTGTCAAAAGGACTTCAAGGTGTTGCCAACCACTGTCTCCACAAAAGACTTTGGATGGGAGGGTAAGTGGAATGTACCATGGTCTGTGATCCAATAGCTGGTCCCCAGGCCTCGACCCAGATTCAGCATCCACTTCCCACACCACACCCTCTGTTTCCCTCACCTCAGTGAGCACTTCAGTTGGTCAGCTAGCCTGGTGGGATGGCCTGGACCTTCCTCTCCAAGGGTTCTGAGCACTTCCAGGTTGTGGTTGTACAATTGGCCCCTTTATAGTCATCACTGGGTACAAGAAGCCCTGAGAGACACCCCAGGGGCTCTCCTGGGTTCCAGACACACTCCTTCCCGCCTCCCACTGTAGAGCAGCAGCCCAGCTCCTCCTGGTCACCTGGGCCAGTTACCCCTGCTGACACCCTTTCCTTGCCCGCTTGTCCACTGGCATGAGAAGCTTCAAAGGAACAGAAGGCAGTCATGGCTTCTAGTAGAACTCCAGCTGGATGCCTGCCTTGGGACCCAGGGCCTCTAATCCAGCAGAGTGTGGGGTCATGAGACAGGAGCACGAATTCCACAAGGGACCACTGACAGTGACGGTGGGGAGAGGACCACACCCACTTCCACCCAGGTTACACCTTTGCAAAGGAGAGGGCCAAGGCACCACAGGTGTTCCATGCCCTCAGACCCTCTCTCCCTTTGTGGTTTTGACTCTCTGTCTCTGTCCATCTCTCCTCCTTCCTCTCTGTGTCTGTCCCTGTCTTTCTCCGTGCTCTCTGTCTCTCTCCATCCCCTGACAGTCTGATTCCCCTGTCAGGACAAAGGCTGTGGCTGCTGAGGTTATTCCTGCCCACATGGTCTCCCAGGTCAGCCTCACCTGGGCTGTTCCTTCCTCAGAGTGTCCGGGTACTCTGGAGAGTCAGAGGCAGAGGGGAGCCTATGTGTAGGGGCTGCTTATGAAGGTGGTGCTCAGGAGGGAAAATTCTAGAACAGAAAGCTCCACTCAGAAATTTGCCAAGGATTAGCTCTGTTTGAATTTAACTGGAAAACCACTCCATTCCAGGCCAGGCATACCTTTGTTCTTCCTGCCCCCCACCATGGGGAAGTAATGGGAACAGATGCTGAGGGCATTGATGGGAGCAGATGGGAGATGCTCCCCCTTCTCTCCACAGCAGAAGCTCCACAGATGACCTGGACTACCTCCTCCCTGCATGCACATGCCTAGCAGAGCCTGGAGAGAAGCCCCCGGAGCTCTGGCAGCCTCCCCTGCCAGTTCTCTCCCACTCCAGCCTCCCGTCAGCCAGCGGTTCTTGTGTCTGTTCACTGCTGTGCTGTTGTTATGCTGGGTTCTCCACTTTTCCATTTTCCTTACACCCCTGCTCCATTTTTTTTTAAGGCCAAGCCAATCATCATTTTCTTTGTGAAGGTGCTGGTGGAATTATTCTCAGGTATTCTATTCTCCTTTGGTGATATCTCTGAAATAGTGCTTTATACATAATAACTCATTTAATTCTCATCACAGCCTTTGAGGTTGAGTCTATTACTATACCTATTTTAAAGATGAGAAAACTAAGTCACAGGGAAGTTAAATCACTTGTCCAAGATAACACACAGAGTGATGTCACTTACAGGACGATGCCTTCTCTGCATACTGACAATGTGTAACTTTGTGTGTCATAGAGCAGGCCACAGATATGCTACCAGGTAAATGATTTGGATGCTGATGCTTTCTCAAAAGAATCAGATAAGTCTAATTTAAACATAACGCTTTATAATACCGAAGCAGGTTCTCTTGTATGTGAGCTCCCTAAGACATTCAGTCCTCTCTGTCTCTTCTCTTTCTGGTCATTTTCCAGTTCATTTTTTTCTCTTCTGGATAGAGAACATCAGACAAAATTGCCAAGAGGAAGAAGTTTGCTTGGGGGAGGGGGTTGAGGTCTTTACTAGGTTAGATGTTTGGTGAATCCATTGGCCTCATGTTCTTCATAAGGGTTGGATAAATGAGAATTGGCTTCAGGCAGGGGTGGATGAGAGAAGCTATCAGAGTACCTGGTGAGAAATTGAATTCAGAGAGAGGGAATGAAGTGGAATGTGTTCCTTTCAGTCCCATTGATCTTTCTTTCCATCAAAGCATCTCCTGCAGGCTTCAGTTAAGGATATAGAATTATAGGAATTAGATATGTTA
The DNA here is from genome assembly GCF_002007445.2 of Ailuropoda melanoleuca. NCBI lineage: Eukaryota > Metazoa > Chordata > Mammalia > Carnivora > Ursidae > Ailuropoda > Ailuropoda melanoleuca. The sequence goes on along the minus strand of NC_048231.1, from coordinate 8,099,124 downwards.
CCCTATCTACAACGATGGCAGGATCATTTGTCAATGAAAAAAAATTCAATTGTAGAGTTTCTGGAACACTCTTTATGCCTGACTTGTTTCTGAGATATTCTTAATTGGATTTGAGTCTTTTGTTTTGTTTCTTTGGACAAAGTCATTAACCCCTGTTTCACTGGACTTAAAGAAGAAATGAAAGGTAGTTTTGACTGTCAGGGAACCGTGAGTAAACCACTATGATCCTTATTCTCTCTGGAAGTTTTTTAGGAAATGCAGCATCAAAATCAAGCGCTAAGTCATGGGAGTTGAGAACATACTGATTTGGTGACAAAGGCACAGAGTAGAGGAAAAGGTCTGCTTTCTAGTTCTGACTCTATTAGTGAACTAAGGGTTGAGAGAAGATAGTGCGTTAGCATGGAGAATGTTTCCTTGCTTGTAAGGGGAGGGAATGAATTAAAAGTGTTCAAGTCTCAGGACTGTGTTGCAGGGTAGAGTGCCAGGTCTGTCATCCAGTGCACGCACACATTTTTCCTTACTCCTCCTTCCATTCTTAATGACTCCTTTAGTCCTTAATCTATTCCTCTTTAATCCTTGTACTCTAAATTATGTCCTCAGAATATGGGATAGATGGAGGCAATAATGATCAAGATAATGATACTATTAATCTATTAAGAATCAAATTAATTCATTTAATTTAAAGAGTATGAACCTTTTATCAAACATTTAGTATGTGGTAGACATTCAAAAATATTATTTCATTTAATGCTCAAAAAAATCTTAAGAAATAGGTACAATTATCCCTATTTTACAGATGGGAAAACTGAGGCCCAGAGAGGGAGAGTGATTTGTGCAAGGGTAACAGCAAGTAATTGGTGAGTCAGTATGGGCTCCCAGAATTTTTTTTAAACCCAAAGCTCAGGCTCTTAACCACTATCATGCACTTAACAGGAGGGGAGAGGTGGTTAGCAATGATCCACAGATGCAGAATCCAGTGGATGTTTCCTTTGTCATCTAGGCCTCTCAGGTGGTGCTCATGTTTGATCATCATTATCAATCTTAAAATCCTATCCGTGGTTGCCAAGACCCAACCTTGGACATATGCCCTCACCTTCCGGAATCATTAATTCTACGTGTCAACCTGCCTAGGCCTCAGTGCCCAGATATTTGGTCAAACACTATTCTGGATATTTCTATAAGGGTATTTTGTGAATTAGATTAACATTTAAACTGGTAGACTTTGAGAAAAGCAGATCACCACCCCCTCTGCCCAATTTGGGTGGGCCTTGCCTAATCAGTTGAAGGCCTTAGGGCACAAAGACTGAGGGCCCTTGAGCAAGAAGGAATTCTGCCAGCAGACGGCCTTTGAACTTGGACTGCAACATCAGCTCTTCTTCAGGACCCAAACTGCCAGCTTACCTTGCAGATTTTGGACTTGCCGACCTCCATAATCATGTGAGCCAATCCCTTAAAGTAAATCTCTTTCTGTAAGGTGCACGTCCTATTGGGTTCTGTTTCTCTAACACTTTTTCCTTCTTGGACTTTTCCTTCTTCATCTACTTCTAGTCCTCATTGCCCCTTCTGCCTGACAAGAGAGGCTTCTTCAGTATTGGATGGCAACTTCTTGTTCGTTTCTCTTTATGTCATTTTCCTCCAAGAAGACACCTATTCTCACAACTTCATGATGGGTATGTGTTATTCTGAAATCTGAGTTCCTAGCCCTGACTGCTTTCTTTACCCCAAGTTTGGAGCTGCCTCGATTTTTACAGGCGGATGTCACCAAAGAGCAGCTAATCATTCAGCTCCCACAACACTGGGCTCTCCTCCTACTTACAGATTCTTTTCATCACCCAGACTTAAACCTAGAGTTTCTTAGTTCCTTCCTTCCTTCCTTCCTTCCTTCCTTCCTTCCTTCCTTCCTTCCTTCCTTTTTTTCTTCCTTTCTTTTAAAGATTTTATTTATTTGTTTGAGAGAGAGCAGGAGAGAGAGCATGAGCAAGGGGAGAGGCAGATGGAGAGGCAGACTTCCCCGCTGAGCACGGAGTCCAATACGGGACTTGATCCCAGGACTCTGGGATCATGACCTGGGCCAAAGGCAGACGCCCAACAAACTGAGCCACCCAGGCACCCCAAACCTAGAGTTTCTGAACTGCTCCCTTTCCCCTGCCCCATATTCAGCCAGCCAGCCAGTGGTTCATATTGCTCTTCCTTGGAACCACCTTTCATCTTGCTATGGTCTGAATGTTTGTGTCCCACAAAATTCATATGTTGAAATCCTATCCCCCAAAGGGATGATATTAGCAGGCAGGACTATAGGCGAGGTGTTTAGGTCACGAGGATTGGGTCCTCATGGCCGAAGTCAATGCTTTTATAAAAGAGATCCCACAGAGCTTCCAAGCCCCTTGTGTCACCCAAGATACAGTGCGAGGTCTGTGACCTGGAAGAGAACACTAGAACTCACTAGAACCCTGCCTTACTAGAACCCTGCCTCACTGGTATCCTGACCTTGGACTTCCAGCCTCCAGAACTGTGAGCAATAAACATCTGTTGTTTATAAGCTACCCAGTCTGTGGTATTTCATTATAGCAGACTGAATGCTTGGAGACGCATCAGTTCTTGCCTTTGCGTGTTTATGGCTGGCACCACTCGGCCCAGGCCTGTCCCCTCCTGGACCATCTCCCTGTCTTCAGATCTATCTCTTCCTCACACAGAAATGGAAGATTAGCTTTCCTAGAGTGCCATTTTCTTTATCTCTCTTATCCTGGTTTGGCAGGATGGGGAAGCTAACCCTGTCTCAAACCAGTGCTAAAACTAGATCTCACGTTGGTCCTTTCTTTGAGAATAAGGCCCAACTCTCTTTCTCTCCATAAGCTCCCAAACCCCTGGAAACCTACGCCATAAAGAACCTCACACTCAGTCAGAAGCTTCTTTGGGTCCAACTGTCTCTTTAACACAAACATCCAGCGACACCAAGGGGAGCTTGGATGGGATTGGATGTGGCCTTCTAGGGAGGAATTCACCAGGATCCAGCACTAAAACCCCATGTGATTCTTCCTGCACATCAGGGCTGTCTCCTGCCATCAGTCTTCGCCGGGTCAGACGAAGCTTGTTTCCCTGGAGGCTGAACTCAGATGGAGATGTCAGAGAGGAGACAGAATTGGAGAAGCAGGTCCAGAGAAAGGAAAAAATTGCTTTGTTTCTGAATGTTATGTTAACTCAGAAGCTTCATTGAGCTCAACTTACCTGTGGAGTATCCATATTGGAAGGCAGGCTATTGTTCTGGTGTGGGGGGGCTGGGAATGTGATATTTTTCATTGTCTTTTAAGGATGATACAAGCGTTCTGACAGCACTTTGAGAGGAAGACTTTTTGCAAAATTGGACCAAAGTTGTATAATAATACTAACGATGTACAATAATACTAACAATTATAGAGTACTTAGTGGTACCACATCCTGTGCCAAGTGTCCTACATATGGACTCATTTACTCCTCACAATAAAATCATGAATTTCAAACCATTATTACTTTCCTCTTACAGATGTGGAAACTGAGGCATAGAGAGGTTCGCCCAAGGGGACAGCTAGTAAGTAGCAGAGTCAAGATTTGAACAGGCAGTCTGACTCCATAAAGCTCATAGGCATAGAGAGGAAGGAGCTCTGGCTGATTCTTATATTTGGTAGGTGAGAATGCACTCTAATTAGTGCCTAATTAGATGCTGGCCATTTGGAAGGGTTTTATTGTAGCTAAGGAAGCCATAATTTCTCTTCAATGGGAACCTAAATTTGAGGCTCCTGATAAGTGATTGAAAACTTCCTAAGATACCAAAGGGCTCTCAAATTTGGAGTGAAATTAGGTCAAGACAAAAATTTAATATATTCCTGATGGCTGGTGGGTTGTCTGGGGGTGTGGGCCCTCAGGGCTGCTCCCAGTCAGGTCGCAGGGCAAGAAGGAGAGCGGTAAGAACAATTGAAGATGGATAGAAATTTTCAAAATCTACTTGCTGGAATCAGGAAGGATTTCTTTTCAATGATGCTGATTGCTTGAGGGCAGATAGAAAGAGCACAGGCTTCGTGAACACTCAGTCTGAATTCTCTTGGTGTGCAGATAAATTTAATGGATGTTCCATGTCACACTGATGAAGAGAAGACCCTGGAGCTGTCCAAAGGGAGTGACACACTGTTGACAAATCTTCGGCACTTCCCATAGCACTGGGGAGCTACAGGGGCTGTGACTCAGAGGCTTCCTGTCCAGATGGGGCTGATGTGTGTGGAGCCTTCTGCATTGTAACGTCTGCTCCCCCAGACGTTACTTTGAATGTCTCAAGAAGGACATTCAAAAAATGTAGCAATTAGAAGGATAACAGAAACCGTATTCGACAATGAGTTCTCAGACAGTGGGACCACAAGTTTCTCTCTTCCCTGACGCAGTTCCTGGTGGCTTCTGGGTTCTACGTGACACCATTTAGGTCCTCCCACAGCCACCAATGATAGCTTGGTTCTCTGTGGCTGTGGAGTCCCATTACAGCCTCTAGGGAAGGCAAAGTCTCCATTGCCAACCCTATACCCTGGGTTTGACTGGTTTGAGGACCACCCATTTGGCTTAAAGAGTGGGTAGGATGGGGGGAGGAGAAGGAAAGAAGTTACATATTCAGTTTTCTAGGGGATTATCCTTCTTTTGCAATATTTTCCTTAGTGACACTTTTGGGCTCCCTTCTTCCTGCTATCATCTTCCTCTTCATCATTGGATTGATTTCAGAGAAAGCTCCTCTGACCTTCTTTCCAGATGCTGTGGGCCTGGGGCTGCCTCTTGCTTGGAAGGCAGGCCCCCTGCTCACATATTGCATGCAGGGATGACAGCAGGGCAGAGACAAGGGGAAAACATGAATAGGTTTGGACCAGTTGTCCAAGGCCTGAGAGAGAAATACCCTCTTTTTCTGTGTGTGTCTTGTGCTTCTCTCCGGGAGAGCAGCCAGAATTTGAGGTTTCAATCAGCATGTAAGTCTTGGGGAAGAAGCCAGCAGGGTCACCTGACCTGCTCCCAGGCCATCTCACCAGCTGAGGACCAGGTTAGGCCAAATGCCCAGGGCTGCTACATATGTTGGGCGTTTTGTATGCAGAGCATGTTGTAATTGGATGGCATCCCATTAGACAGCTTTGGGTAGAAATGCACGAGGCTGTTCACTTCCAGCAGAGAAGCAGTGAGCAACAAGTATCCACATACGTTATCCTTGGACCTTTATCTGCTGTATCCTCTTACATCCTTTGGAGGACAGGCTTATCCTCTTTCATTCAGCCTTCCCAGGACAAGTGGCAGGTGGGTCTCAAATCTCTGCTCTGACGTTTGGCACCATTCAAGAAGCAATCTCATTAAAAGAAAGGCCTGAGAAGCTGGTTTGAGTATTTTCTGATTATAATTTAACATTATCTTGAGTAGAAAATCAAAGGATTTTGTTGAAAAGCCCCTTTTTGACTGATGTGTGTCTCTTCTAGTTCTGAACATTTCAGTCACTGTCTAATAAAAAGAATTTTATTGATTTGACGCTTGGCAAAGAGAAATGATCTACTTTGCAAAAATGGCCTTATAAAGAGTATGTGACATTTTTCCCCCCAGAAGTTCTTTGCATCTTCTTTTATGTCTAAAATCTCATGATGATATGCCTTGGTCTTTTCCATTTATTGTGCAGAGTGCTTGGTGGGGCCTTTAATCTGAGAAATGGTATCCCGTAGGAAAAATGCCTCAGATATTTTCTTCTATTACATTCCCTTCTTTGATAACTTTGTCCCCTTCTGTTTACTCTGTTTTGTCTTTCTGGAGCTCTAGTATTTGGATGTTGAGTTTCCTGAACTAAACATCTAACTTTCTCAAAAATCTTTTCTCCCATGATTTTTCTCTCTCGATTTGTAAATTAATTTTAAAAAATTTAAAGCAAAGCCAAGCTTATATCAAAGTTGTGGATAGGGGCACCTGGGTGGCTCAGTTGGTTAAGCGTCTGCCTTCAGCTCAGGTCATGATCGCAGGGTCCTGGGATGGAGCCTAAGTGTAGGGCTCCTGGCACAGCGGGGAGCCTGCTTCTTCCTCTCCCTCTGCCCCTTCCCCTGCTTGTACACTCTCTTTCTCAAATAAATAAATGAAATCTTTTTTTAAAAAAAGTTGCAGATATAGCAGAAAGAACTTTTTTTTTTCCCTAAACCTTTTGAAAGCAAACTGTGGATATGATAATTCCATGATACCCAAATGCTTTAGTGGGTATTTCCTACAAACAAGGTCATACTTCCACATAACTGCAATACAACCATCAAACTCAGAAAAATTAACATTGCTACATTATTACCATCTAATTTCAAACTCCAGTCAAGTTTTTCCAGTTTCCCTAAGAAGACCCTTTATAACAAAAAGATCCAGTTCGGATTCACATGTTACATTTATTTGTTTCTCTTCAGTCTCTTAATCTAGAACAATTTCTCAGTCTTTCTTTTGTGACCTTGATACTTTTGAAGAGTACAGATCATTTATTTTGTCTGATGTCTCCTTGATTATAGTCAAGTCATGCATCTTTGGTAGAAATATCCCAGAAGGGGTACTGTGTCCCTCTTATTGTATCCAGTGCACGATTTTGATTTTCCTATTACTGGTGATGTTCTCTTTGATCATTTGATGAAGGAGGTATCTTCTAGGCTTCTCTGTAAAGCTTACTTTTTCTAAAGAAATAGGTCAGTTTTTTTTTTTTNATTTATTCGACAGAGATAGAGACAGCCAGCGAGAGAGGGAACACAAGCAGGGGGAGTGGGAGAGGAAGAAGCAGGCTCACAGCAGAGGAGCCTGATGTGGGGCTTGATCCCATAACGCCGGGATCATGCCCTGAGCCGAAGGCAGGCGCTTAACCGCTGTGCCACTCAGGCGCCCCTGTAAAGCTTACTTTTTGCCTTTGTAATTAATAAGTATTTTATGGGAAGGAATCTTGAACCTATATAAATATTCTGTAAACCATGTAAATAGTATAAATAAAAACTATAAAGAAATGGCTATTAGGGAGAAACCCTTGGGAGCTTGCTCAAGGTACTAATCTATTTTTGCATATTTGTTCTGTGTGAAGGTATATGAAAGAACATTTACAACTTCATGGAATTGAGAAGACTGGAGAGTTGTATGGTGCTTTTCCATTCTTCCTCTTGGAAGCAGACTTTAGCATATGTCAGTCTTTTTTTTTTTTTTTTAAAGATTTTATTTATTAATTCGACAGAGATAGAGACAGCCAGCGAGAGAGGGAACACAAG
>NC_048231.1:8091361-8091801 GCF_002007445.2 Ailuropoda melanoleuca | reverse complement strand
ATGTGGGGCTCGATCCCATAACGCTGGGATCACGCCCTGAGCCGAAGGCAGACGCTTAACCGCTGTGCCACCCAGGTGCCCCTAGCGTATGTCAGTCTTAAACTAAAACTTGAGTCTCTATTTTAAAACAACTATAGAATATAGATGTGTGTATGTGCATATGTGTCCATACATTTACTTTTGAGCTCTGTCTGCTGAGAGGGTCTAGAAGAGATGCACCCCAGTATCAACAAGCACACCGAGGGCCAGCCCTGGTTTTGATACGTCATTCTCTAGTAGAAACAACTAGCACTCCTTGGAGAAGTAGCTCATTCTAGGCTCGGTTAGAAAAAGTACAGGATGGGGGCGCCTGGGTGGCACAGCGTTTGGGCGTCTGCCTTCGGCTCAGGGCGTGATCCCGGCGTTATGGGATCGAGCCCCACATCAGGCTCCTCTGCTAT
>NC_048231.1:8047517-8091297 GCF_002007445.2 Ailuropoda melanoleuca | reverse complement strand
TATCTCTGTCAAATAAATAAATAAAATCTTAAAAAAAAAAAAAAAGAAAAAGTACAGGATGAGCCTGGAATATCTTATGGTTTCAGAAAGTCAGAAAGTACTTGAGGCTCACGGGTGGCTCAGTCGGTTAAGCATCTGACTCTTGGTTTCTGCTCAGCTCGTGATCTTGGGGTCGTGGGATCAAGCCCCCCCATTGGGCTCCATACTCAGTGGGAAGTGTGCTTCTTTCCCTCTCTCTCTCTCTCCCTCTCGTCCTGCCCCTACTCACACTCTGTCGCTCTCTAAAATAAATAAATAAATCTTAAAAAAAAAAAAGTAAGAAAGTACTCAAAAAATGGTGTGGACATATCAAAAGGACAAAGGAGCCAACTGAAAAAAAGCTTTCACTGGCCAAATCTGGNAAAAAGCTTTTACGCCAAATCTGGGACAATTTGAGCAACAAAATAAGTAAAGAGAATAGAATAAGACAGGATAAAAGATGACAACTATGCTTGTGGTGAGCAGAACAAAACATATAAACTTGTTGAATCACTATGTTGTACACCTGAAATTAATGTAACATTATGTGGCAACTATACTTCAATTAAAAAAAGATAGAATAGAATAAGGTAACTATCCATGAGTCTATACTGATATAAATAAATACTTTAATAGATAAATAAATGACTGGAGGAGAAGATAGAGCTCTAACTGTAGAATTTTAATTAAAAATGTAGAAAGAATGATGGAAATTAAAAAAAAAATCACCATTTGGCAAACGCCACAGTAATAATTGTTACAAGCAAGAGCATCAGTGGATGATAAGATTAGCAGGTCAGAGTATATTGGGAAACAGGATATTTTGTTCCCCACCTATAGTTATTAATTAGAAAGGTAACAATAGAGTGGAGAAACCTAGCAGACACCACCCTAACCAAGCAATCGAGGTTAACATAGCCAGTACTGAGATACACTGATATCATGTGTTTCCTGATGCACTTAGAATAAACATTCTGGAAGGTAGCTGCCCAGTCCTCTTCAAAAGTGTCAAAGTCATTCAAAATAAAGAAATAATGATCATTTGTCCTAAATTGTAGGAGGAGTCTCAGACACATGACAACTAAGTGCGATGCGTGGCCCTGGGTTAGATCCCAGACCGGAGAAGGAAAGTTGTCAATGCTTGCATAAGGCCTCTACATTAATTAATAGTGTGGTATCGATGTTCATTTCCTGATTTCGATCTTTGTACTATATTTATTTAACATTACCATTTGGGAAGGGTGAGTGAAGAGTCTATGGTAACTCTGTGTACTGTGTTTGCAACTTTTGGGGAAGTCAAATTATTTCAAAAAGAAAAGCTTAAAAATTTTTAGTAAAATAAGGAAGTCAGTTCTGAAATATTTCTGTTAGGCAGTCCTGAATTGTCTTCACAGATAAGTCTTTCTCTGGTGTTGTTCATTTTCTCCCAAGCACCTGTCTGCCAGCCCTCGTAGAGGGGTGGGCATAGTGCTTGGAGCCCCACTGTCCAGTATGCAGACATTCATCCATTTCGTATTTTACCCTTTATTGAACTTGGTGTCTCCAGGCCTGGAAATGTTTTGGCTCAGTTTTTCCAGGGAATATGCCTCTTGTCTCCCACGGGAGGTAGAGGAATGCTGACCATATCATTGCCTGGGTTGTGGGAAAGGACAGGGCTGCTGCGTAGATGCTCCTTGTGAAGGCTTTTGCCCATCAGGTTGGATCCAGACCCACTCCCCATCCCTGCCTTTAGAGGTACCTGGTGCCTTCAAAGCCAAAGCCTTGTAGGGGCTCCCACGGCACACATCTGCTTGCTTGTCATCAGCCCTCCCTCTGAAGGCAGCTGGGTTCAAACTTTCTCTAATCTGTAGGTTTCATTCATCCATTCACTTTCCTTTGTCTTGTTTCCTGTTGTCTTGTCATCCATTCTCTTTGTCCGCGTGATTTCTTCTTTTACATTTCTTTTTTTTTTTTTTAAGATTTTATTTTTAAGTAATCTCTACACCGAAGGTGGGGCTCAAACTCATGACCCTGAGATCAAGACCCTGAGATCAAACTCATGACCCTGTTCCCCTGACTGAGCCAGCCAGGCGCCCCTCCTTTATGTTTCTGTACTGTCATTTTTCAGATGGTTCCATGGAAGGCCGAGATAAAAACATGCTTTCAATATCCAGCCTTTAGTGGAAGTCCTCCTGGTATTTTGTGCCATTTCTCTGAGCAGGTCCATCTGATCCTCATGCAAAAAGCATTTGGGCCGACACCGTGACCTGCAGAACTCCTGAGATATACGTGAAGGTCAGCTGCCTCTTTGGGAGCCTTGCAACCCTGAGAGGCTGGCATTTACAGAGGACCTCCATTCATGTAACAGACCAAAGCAGGTTTTAATTTCAGCAAATAGTGTGTGAAATATTCAGATGAGAGACCTCAAGGAATGTTGTGGAGGTCACTTTCTTCTGAGGACTTGGCACACACCAGGTCACTTGTCTGAGACTTGAGGTGCAGCCACTCTGGGCAGGGACGGCATAGAAGGTGGAGAGGGAAGGTAGCCTGACAAAGAGTATGCACTTTGGACCCAGGTTCCAATCCCCCCCTTAGCCATTCACTTGCTGCATATTCTCGAGTAAGTTATTTATCCCCTAATATTTTTAAGTTATTCACATATAAAATGAATATAATAATGCTTATCTCATTGGCTCATTGTGAAGATTTAATAATATACTATATATAAATGATACCTAATATGATTATTGTACCCTGTTCAAATGGCTTATCTACTGGGCTCCCAAGGATGACAGAAGCAGACAGTGAGAAAAAATAGCCTTGTGCTCATTCGGGAGGTGAACCCAGGCTTACCTGTCCTCCCAGAAGTGAGCGGGAAAGCATGGGCCCAATGCTGCACTCCCCCAAATACACAGATTTGATTTTGATGTCTGAGCCTCTCAAGCTGCAGGAGGGAGTCCCCTTCCTTCTCTGTGCGCTCACCTGCAAGAATTGCTGCTGTCTCCTTAGCAAACCAGAGACCTGTCAGTTCAGGCTCCTTGCCAAAAAGCTCCATTTTTGTTCTCCTTTGGAGTCTGTTCAGCAAAGAGGATCCTTGCCTTGTTCTTTTGGAGGTAAAACTCAGGAGTATCTTTGGCGCAAAGTGCTGACGCCTGACCTCAGGCCTTCCTGATACTCCAGAAGGGAAGTCATGCCTGAAGGAAGCAGCTGTGTCAGAGTAGGGCCATTAGACACAGAGGAATGCTGTCCAGGCTCTTGGAGAGCTCTCTCTCTCTCTCTCTTTTTCATTTCCTTCTTGTGTAGTTCATAGGAAGAGGGGCTCATGGGCTGTACCTTGCCTTGCTAGCTGGTGGCTGGCAGGGGGTTCGTCTGGATCACACAGAGGTCAGGAATTGGTGGGAATCACTTTTGAACTTTAGTGGGTTCCCTCCAGGGGAGTTAGAAAAGCCCATCTCAGTGCTGCCAAGAGAGTTGCTGTTACAACAATAAGAAAGAGCAGCTGTTGCCTCCAGGACTGTTATTCCAGAAACTCATAACAGCATGAGCCTTGATTTTAATATTCTTTTATAGAAGGGCTTGGAGAAGACATTTTGAGCTGGCAAATGTTTGTAATCCTAACAGGGTGTGTGTGCCCCAAGGAGGCCTGCAGAAACTAAGGGGAAAGCTGAGTATGACCCGAAGCCTTGCAATTTCTTTGTGATAAAAGACATTTGACAGAGAGGAGAGGGCAAAGTAGGGAAGGAGAAGTGATGGTTGTTGTCTCAGAAAGCAGAATGGAGTCCAAATTAAGTTTGTTTGTTTTTTTTTAAGAGCATACAATGGGGAATAAAATTGTTTCTACTCATATACAGGCAAATATTTTAAAACATATGTTCTCTGTAACCCACGGATAAAACTTCTTCAAGGAAACTGTGGCCTATGCCCCGCATCTGGGCAGCTAGCACAATTTCCCCTCTTGTGGGTATTGCCTTTTATGTGATAACTGGAAAATTGTGGAGTCCCTGAAGTAGTGCTGTTTTCAGGCCATGGAAGTTGATAGCGGTACAAATGGATGGTAAAGTCTTTGTGCCCAGCACAAGCAAAGGATTCTGGTGCAGGCTTCAGACTTTGTAGTCCAAATATGTCTTGTCATGGTTTCTTCACTGATACCTAACTACTGGGTAGGGACCGTACAGTGGTTCAGTGCATTTAAGAAAGAACCCAACCCTCTTGCTTTGGATGAATTTGAAAAATCAACAAACAGAGGAAGATGTGGGTAGTACGGACCGATCGTCTTCACTGACTGTAACATTAGCCAGTCAGTCCCCAAAGGAGATGACTCTATAAGCAAATAGGCAGTCTTATAGAATTTAAGATGTAGGATATTATTTTTTTAACGAGGCCAGCTGGTGGCCCACGCAGGCTTCATGAAGTAACCACTGGTAGGACATCTTAGTCCAGCATCTGAGTCCTTAGCCTTGTGATTTGGGAACTCCCTTGCCTTACAGCATGCAGGTTTGTGCTAGCTCTGGAGTATGGAGGGATGCTTTCCAAACTCATGAGACACTAATTTAGAAACACTCCTACTAACTGGATACTCATGTCCACTTATCTGGATCACTTCCTTCCCAGTGTCTTCCCTGGAGATCCTAAAGTTCCTTGCAAAACTGAAATTGAAGGAAGGGTTACCTAGTCTCATAGGACCACTCTGCTAGATCCTGAAGAGTTGTCCCAATTGTCCCAGGAAAAGACACTTTTCTAGCAACCAAAAACCATAACTTGGTCACTCTTGGTGACACTCACTTTTATTTTTAAAAAATGTTTTATTTGAGTATAGTTGACACACAATGTCACATTACTTTCAAGTGTACAACATACTGATTCAACATCTCTATACGTTGTGCTATGCTTACCACAAGCGTAGCTTCCATCTGTCACCATCTAACACTATTACAGTATCATTGACTATATTCCCCATGCTGTGCCTTTTCTTCCTGAAGAATTATTTTTAAAACCCTGACCAGGACTTTTCTATTTAACTCCTATCTCTAGATTCCAAGGAGAGTTTTCCATTGCATTTGTCATTAGCATGTTACAATATTCAAAATTATAATTTATCTCAATAAGCTAAAGTCCACTGACTAGTTTCTGGTGGTAATGCAGAAGACCCCTGGGGTCCTTGGCTGGACCTGGGAGGCACTCCAGTCTTATCTATATGTTTGCCAAGGATCTCGGAGGTGGATGACTTATAGGGAATGAATAACTATAGGGGACTAATCCCATTCATTGCATATTGATTTTTGTCATTTCCAGTTTTCAGAGATGTCATTTTCTGATCTTGTTTCTAAATCCTAGTGCTAACTTCAGGGACTTTTCTGACCATTCAGAAGAAATATGTTTGTAGGATTCTTCTTTCTGACTGGGGGAATCTTTGGGAGAGCTTATAAACCAGTCTGTCCTCCAGATGTGCTCATGGCTAAGAATCAGACCATCCCCCAGGAATCAGGGGCCTGAGGCCATGCACTTGGCCACCGCCCGTGCACTTCTATCTGGAGACTCCACGGCCTTTCTGAGAAACTCCTCTGGGTCTGTTCTGTAGACAGATAGTGGTCAACCACTGAGATGGATTAGGGGCTGATGCAAGTGTCCCTGGAAACAGTAGGCTTTGCCATCTCACAGAGGTTGTGCTGAGATGCACATGTGCGATAAGGAGAACACAGAGAGGCCAGGAGAGGAGAGGAAGCCTCCACCTTCTTCAGGCCCTCCCCTTAATGAGGGTTGTGCCTGCCTCTGATATATTTGGGAAAATCTTTCAATTTCCTGGAGAAAGTCCAAGAACTTTGACCTTAAGCCCCATGTAAGAATTTGATCCCGGATATTGGAAAACCTTTAAAGAAAAGCTTCATTTTCAAAGCCCTTACTGCTTTTCTGCATCATTAAAGGTTGAGATCAAAATTCACTTTGATTCTTTTTAGGGAAAAATCATTCTGTGGCAACTTTAAAAAGAGAAAAACTGGTTTTGTTTTTTTTTTTTTAACAGTTTTAGGTTTACTTGAATCCTTGGGCTCCTCTTGGCTGTGACCATTTGTCAGCTTCTCCTTGTTTTTGAGGATCTTGGCATTTTTTTGAGGGGTATTGTTCAGGCATTTTGGAGAATACCGCTCTACTGGAATCTGTCTGATGTTTACCTCATGATGAGGCTGGGGTCGTGAATTTTGAGGAGGAAGATCACGGTGGCAAAGTGTCTTTTTATCACATCATATCAAAGTTACACACTATTAATGTGATTTATGACTGTCGCTGTTGACCTTGACCACCAGACTGAGATGAGCTTGTCAGGCTTCTCCACGGTGAGGCTCTATTCTTTTTCCCTCTTTCCCAGCTGTCCTCTTTGCGAGGAGGCCACTGTCCACAGCCACACTTCCTGAGTAAGAAGTCATATCTTCCCTCTCTTGGGGGGGATTATTTGGAATTCTTCTGCATGAGACATTTATTTTGTCTCCTTTCCCCACCACTTATTAATTTATTTAGTAATTTATTTATATTAACATGGGCTCATGGATATGTATTTATAATCTAATGCTACTTTATGTTTTTTGTCGCTCAAATTGTTCCAGTATTGGCCATTGAGAATTCTGTGCTCCTTTGGCATACCCATTAATGTGGGTTACTTTATTTAAAAAATTTTTTTTTGTCTTTTCTTACTCTATGGCATTAGGAGATGCTCTAGGCTCATCTTGTATATTTCACACCCTATAGGATCAGCCATTTCTTCAAGGAGACCTGGTTCCTTTTATTGGAGAATGGTATTCAAAATAAAGAGCTAGGGGAGGGTGCACCTGGGTGGCTCAGTTGGCTCAGCGTCCGACTCTTGATTTTGGTTCAGGTCATGATCTCATAGTCGTGTGATAGAGCTCTGTGTTGGGCTCTGCGCTCAGCTGGAGTCTGCTTGTCCTTCTCCATCTGCTCCTCCCCTGGCACCCTTTCTCTCTCTCTCTCTCAAATAAATAAATGAATAAATATCTGGGCATGAGGTGTGCTCCTTGCTACTGGGATGTCATTTCTTCTAGTCCCCCTCAGCTGACAGAACAAAGAAATGTGTGTGTGTATATTAACCTGTGTGTATACATATATCTATAAATATTCTATATGCCACCATCTGTGTCTATATTAAGCTGAACATGAGTTCATACTGATGCCTCAAACTCTAATTCCATTACCATATGGATTATTCTTGCTTCCTCCCCCTGCCTATCTGTAAATTTCCACTCCAACAGTGAGAAACCTGGTTCTGCAGGAACTCTTTAATGCGGATAAACAATGTTAACATTTTGATGAAATTCTTTCAGACATCTCTGTCTTCTTCTTGCTTGGTGTTCTTGCCTTTCTGCTAATATTTTTCTAAATAGATAGAGGTGTATATATATGAATATGTGTAGCATATATTTTTTATTTTCACATATATGGTACTTACCTTACATGATCCCTCATAACGTGCTTTTTCCTACTTAACTACATATCAGCAATAACTTTTCAAGTTAATAAATTCTGATGTACATTTTTGTTTTTAAAAATATGTATTTCATAAATTAACTAGCCCCTTATTCATGAATGCTTTGGCTGTTCCCAATTTTGTCACTGTTGCAAACAATGCCACGGTGCAAAATCCTTCTGCATATTATCTCTGTAGAAAATATTCCTAGAAGTAGAATTTATTCTAAGATAGGAGTCTTTAAATTTTTCAGAGCACTTCCAGGAACATATGATTTTATTTATACTAAACTTCCAGGAGTCAGCCCCAATGTGATGGTTGATTTTGGGGCTTCTGGGTGGGGGTCATGTCTATTTTCACCTTCATAGCAGAACAGATGCCTTCTCTCCTGCTGGCTGCCCTTCTATCAGAGCCTGGGATCTCCCTAATGTCAGGGTGTGGGGCTTGAACTTGATTGTTCTCTGGCCTAGTCTGACCTTTCCAGGGGCCAACTGATGAAATCTGTGACCCTCGGTCTCCCCCGCCCCCCATGCTCCTCTACTAGCATACACCCACATTTCTATAGATTCCACCCTGTCCTAATTGACCACGAAAGCTCTGAGTACGTCAGCCCCTGCTTGATTCCCAGAGCACCATTATCACATATCTTTAAGTATCTGGGATGAGCGAGTCAATTTGCAGATCAAGCAAAAAAGAATAGAAATTAGATTAAATCTTCACTCAAAACTTGGAACGAAACCCAGGGCAAGACCTCCTCGAAAGTGCCAGGGAAAGGCTTTGTCTGACATCCTGTGGTGCTGATGCTACTAATCTCTGCCCCGGTGTCAGCTGCTAAGCTGTTTGCTGAAAAGAGCATAGAGACCTTTCTTAGAGATATTTTCATTAAAGAAATTCTCAAGGATTAGAAGTCTTCCATGAAATGGCAAAACGACAGGTACTGGGGCCTGGGATCCCTCCTGAACTCATACTATGTGGGTGGACATTGACTTCCCTCGGGCATTTGTTGTGAGGATTAGAGAAGATAACTTGGGTGCATTTGGCATACAGTATATATTCAGCAAATAATAACAACTAAAAATAGTTAATATTTATCGAGGGCTTATTATGCGCCAGACACTATTCTAAGCATTTTACATGTGCTAACTGACTTTATCCCCATGAAAAATACTGTGAATTGAGTGGGCTATTTTCCCCCAAATTTTAGAGATGAGGAAAACGAGACTTGATGAGATAAAGCAGTCGGCCCCCGGTCACACAGACAGTAAGTAAGGGAAAGGACCAGGATTTAAGGTTAGCCAGCATTCCCAGAGTTTGTATCTCCTTCCCAGTCTGTGGCTTTCAGGAAACAGTGTTCCCTAGTGGAAAAAACGGTGCCTTTGGAATCCATGGCAGACACTGCTAGATGCCTCCTAATACCCATTCTCCCCTACTTCCTTACTCACTGAGCCCCAATACTTTTTGCAGGATGGTAATATGCCCAATTAAAAATAAACACCTCCACAGACTTTCTGGCAGGTAGAGTGGACATGTGACATAGTCTGACCAATGAGATGTAAGCCAAAAGGACAGACCGGGCTGGCACTCACGTTTCCATCTTGTCTCCTCCCTCTGCTTGTAATGCCCGGAAGTTCAGGAGCCTTCTCCTGAGCAAAAGGATGAACGCCATAAGGCAAGGATGGAGAAGCAGAAAGACACAGCGAGCCTGGGATGTCAACAGCATTGCAAAACCGTCCAGAAGTCCTGGAGGACTTACATCGGACCCTCCCGGGAAAAACAATAGTTATCCCCCTTTTAGTGAGGTCACTCTAAGTCTGGTTTCTCTGACCAGCAGCCCATAGCAATCATAATTGTTAGAAAATCCCAGCTGCACTAGTAGGTCCCTCAAGTGAGGGAGGTGTGAATGCATGTCTGTGTTCTACCTCATTAAGCTCTGAGCCTCAGTTTACTTATTTGCTCTTATTTCTCAAGTTACGTCTCATAATGTGTGGAAAAGTAGGTGCACAGCCATTACCAGGATCAAAGGAAGGAAGAGAATGTGAGGACAGGAGAGAAGGAGAGAGGGAGGAAAAGAGGAAGGGAAGGAGCAGGGCAAGAAGAGTAGGAAGGAGAGAGGAAAGGAGGAAAGATACAGGAAAGAAATTTCTCCCAGCTGGTCATGAACACCCATAGCACAGAGTGTGGTACAAAATAGGGCTTGTCTCTTCTCAGGCCACACAGAGTCAGCGTCTATGGATGCCTTGGAGTTTTGTGTTCCCCTGGCCTTGTCTTTACTTCCATTTCTGTCTGTCTTATCTTGCTAATGCTTCCTGTGGTCAAGCCAAAGAGGCCCTCCGTTCTGATTCTATCTAACCAGGGCAAAAGGGGTGTCCCCTCCAATGTGGGGTTGGCTCAGTGGGTTCTGAATCTTGATAAAATCGACAGTAGTAAGAGCATGGATACAGGAGGTAGACTACATGGGTTCAAATCCCACTCTATCAGCTGTGTGACTCTGGAGAAGTTACTTAGCCTCTCTGTACCATAGATTACTTATCCCTAAAACAAAGATAACAAGACCTATTTCATAGAGTTTTTGTGAGTTTTATGTAAAACATTCAGAATAATTGTTCTTAACTGGGGACATTTTGGCCCCCACTTCACCCCCGAAGGGCATTTGGCAGTGTCTGGAGACATTTTTGGTGGTCACAACTGGAGGAGGGGTGTTACGGGCATTTATCTAGTGGGTAGAGTTCAGGGACGCTGCTGAACATCCCACAAGGCACAGCCCCCCCACAAAGAATTATCCAGCCTAGATGTCAGTAGTGACATGGTTGAGAAATCCTGACTTAAAACAATGCCTGGGTCATGATAAGTGCTATATAAGTTGGTGTGACTTTAATGTTTTGTGCTAAAGATTCCTTTTCTACTCAGAGTGAAGATGAGAATAAAAGGGGGAAAGGGGACCAACACCTCTGCTCTGCCATGTAAATGAGGGCTATAATGATGAGAACTTTTAAAAAGGGTCTTTAAAGTGTCTAATGCAGTGCCTGGCATGTAGTAGGTGCTCAGTAAACATGAGACATTAGGACTGCCCCACCTTTGTCACTGAGGGTTGTTAATCTTTTTGTGAACTGGAATTGCTTTGTATTTTCCTGAAGCCTTTTGATAACAGAGTAAGAGGGATGTGTGGGTGGGGGCATGGAGTTAGGCATCGGGAGGGAGGGAGTCCTTCTCCACAGAGAATGCTGCGGTTCAAGGAAGGGGAGTTGGCAGGCTTGGTCTTGGGTGGGTTGTGGGGGCGGGGGTGGATGTTAGGACTGAAGCGTCCTGTGGCTAACCATTTGGAGCAGAGGTCAGCAAATCCTTTCTGTAAAGGGCCACATAGTAAATAGTTTAATCTTTGTGGGCCAAGAAGCAAAATCAAGAATATTACATAGGTAATCACGTAACAAGAAGAAAGACAAATTCCCATAAACTCTTAAGAAAATTAAAAATCTTATTTATGTACTCCAGTTTAAATTTGATATAATTTTCACATCACGAAACATTATTCTTCTTTTGATTTTTTTTTTCAGGCATTTAAAAACACAAAGTCCAGGGAGGGACATCTGGGTGGCTCAGTCGGTTAAGCATCTGCCTTTGGCTCAGGTCACGATCCCAGGGACCTGGGATTGAGTCCCATGTCTGGCTCCCTGCTCAGCGGGGAGTCTGCTTCTCCCTCTCCCTCTGCTCCTCCACCCCAGTCTCGCGCATACAGGTGTGCTCTCTCTCTCTCAAATAACTAAATAAATAAAATCTTTATAAACAACGTGAAATGTAATCTTCACTCCTGGGTCATACAAAAACAGGAAGTGGACAGGATTTGGCCTGTGGGCCATAGTTTGTCCAACCCCTGGCTTGGAGAGTCATCAGCTCAGCCTGTGACTGTTCTCACCCTGAACACCCAGCCTGGTTCTCTGTCACCAATTCTGGTCATTCTCTGTCCAGTTCCCCAGGAGCAGACTTATCACAAAATAGCCTGTCATTGCCTCGGCAATGGACTGGGCATACAAATGGGTGAAGTGTCTGTCCTGCCCTGGCATTGCTCACCACTGAGGGGAGATGGCCATGAATCAGGACAGTAAGAGGGCACCATGGTGTAGCGCCACAGGGCAAAGGGTGTGGGGGAAGGAGCCCTTGTGGCCCTGGGAGGGCATGGAGCGTGTGTATGTGGGGGAGGGTCATAGAAGCCACCAGCTTGAGCTGAGACCTGAAGCTTACATAGGAGTTTTCTAGAGGTGGGGTGGCAGTGTAAATTTTCAGGGAGCCAATGATGTAGCTGATGACAAGGGGACAAGTGGTGTCCCGTATTCAGGGACCTAGAGATTTGTGTTGTTTTTACTGCTGGGATGCAGGTCGAGGAGGGGCAGCAGCCTGCTAGAGGTGAAGCCAGCAGGCAAGGTGGAGCGTGAAGTCCTGTGGCCCAGCCTCTGGGCCCTGCCAGGACCCTGCCTGGTGTTCCTGTGTTGTGCAGGGGCCTGGCCCAACTCCTCAGGCCTGTGCCTTGCAGCTGTGCCAGGCCACCTCCCTGGACCTCTGTGAATTGCCACACCTCAGATGGGGCCGAAGCTGCTCTTTGCCTGCCTGGCAGCCCACCACCCCGTGTCCTGCTGCTGGTCCACCTATCCTGGTCCAGAGAATTCCCCAGTCTTCGGGCTTCTGCAGAAAGAAACACTAATTTCTGGTTAATAAAATGTTTCCCTGGAATCTGGCCTGCTTCCTCTCCTTCCTGCTTCCCAGTGAGGTCTAGACTCACCTTTTTTCCCTCACCTGCTTTGGAAGTGGGGTCGGTGGAGGTGGTATACTTGCACATTCTTACCTAATAGATCTAGAGGACAGGGCAATTCTATGATGTCCTCGCAATTCTAAGTTTCACAGGAGCCTTGCTTTGGTGACAGCTGCAGGGAGCACGTTTTGGAGGATGTGTGACTGGAGGTGGCAGACGTCAACTCACATTCAGCTGGAGGCCGTTTCCCCATTTCAGATTTTAGATTTCGACTCTGTTACTCTCCAGTTGGTTGTATTTTCTGTAAGGTCTGTAAGGAAGGTCCCAATCTGAGGAATCAGAAGATATCTAAGACTTTAGAAAGTGAGTGAATTGAAACCCTTATACATCGCTGGTGGGAATATAAAATTTGGTGCCGTTGCTGAGGGAAGCATATTGGCAGTTCCTCAAAAAATGTTAAACATTTGATGAAGCAGTTTCACTCCTCGCAATATACCCAAGAGAAACGAAACCATATGTTCACACAAAGGCTTGTACACAAATTTCATAGCAGCCAAATATTCATCATTGCCAAAAAGTGGAAACAACCTAATATCCATTGACTGATGAATGGATAGACAAATGCAGGATCGCGGTACAGCAGAATATCATTCAGCCATAAACCAGGAAGGCAGTACAGACACGCACTGTAACGTGGATGGCCTTGAAAGCATCATACAAAGTGAATGAAGCCAGACACAAAAGACCACATATTATGTGATTTCATTTCTATCTTTCTTTCTTTTTCTTTTTTTTTTTTTTAAGGTAGGCTCCACACATAGTGTGTGGAGCCCAATGTGGGGCTTGAACGCACAACCATGAGATCAAGATCCATGTTGATACCAAGAGTCAGGCACTTAACTGAATGAGCCACCCAGGTGCTCCATGATGTCATTCGTATAAAATCGTCAGAATAGGCAAATCTACAGACAGTAAGTAGATCAGCGGCCGCCAGGGTTTGGGAGGAGGGGCGAATGGGGAGTGACTGTGTAATGGGGGCTGATGAACACGTCCTGGAAGTAGACAGTAGTGATGGTTACACAACCTTGTGAAAAGAAAAACCATGAAATTGCATACTTCAAAAATGGTTAAATGGTGAATTTTATGTTATATGAATTCTATCTCAAAAAAAAAGTAAGTGAAGTCAGCTTTCGGTTTCCTATGTGTGTAGAGCTCCCTGGTGCGGCAGTGGTGTTTCTGATGTCCTTATATCCTGGCTCGTACAGATCCTGAAGCCTGGCGGGCCTGAATCCCCCTCAGCATTCAGAATAGGACAAAATGCAAGATCGGCCTCTCTCTGATCCCAGGAGCAGGTGATAATTTCTCCCCTGTGACAGCATGGGGACAGATATTAACATTTTTATATTTCATCTATTATTCTGAGGGACTTTGATGTCTACACTCGGTTTGCCCCTTTGCCCTAGAGGCCCAGGACTTGTCCCAGGCAGGGTTCCAGGCCTCTGATGAGGAGGGGCATCTTTCCTCTTTCACCTTCCATGTCCATGGTCTCTCTCCACAGTCTATCCCCCACAAGGAGGGCACCATTCACAGACTCACACTTTGCATGGACATTTGTTTAGACTTTTGTGTCAAGTTCTGTCCTGGGCCTGAGTATCCAAAGATGAACAAGACAGAGTCCTTGCTCTCAAGAAACCAGTGAGGGAGGCAGAAAGGTGGCTGAACAACCCTGGTGTGATAGAGGACATGCATGAGGTGATGGGAGGAAGGGCCCAAGGGGAGACACGTGCACAGGGCCTGCAGGGACAAGCAAGAGTGCATCAGGGAGACAAGACAAAGAGACGGGCTTTCCAAAGCCATGGACGTGGGAAAGGGCCTGAAACACGAAGCTAAAGAGTTGAGAATGGGGTCGGGGGTGGGTAAGTAGATGAGCAGATGAAGTTGGATGACTAGACAGGGGCAAAGCTTGGAAAGCCTGAGTTTAGAATTGATCCTGATAGTGGAGGGAAACTACTCACGGAATTTAGGAAGGGAAGTTCCATCATTAGATTTGCATTTCATGATGGGGGTACATATTGGGAGCAGAACAGGCTGGGTTGGAGAAAGAGTTGGCATTGGGGTTGGCAGGAGGCTGCTTGCAGAGTCCATGCACGAAGATGGAGCCAGACAAAGGCCATGGGCATGGAGGAAGCTAGGGCAGAACTGCCTAGGCTGAGATGCTGAGTAGCTGGGGGTGGTGCAGGAGGGTGGGGGTAGGGGAGAGCAGTTCTGGGAGGCTCCCAGACTTCTGACTTGGGTAGGAGTCATTATGTGATGAGGGACCCAGAAGAGGAGCAGATTGGGAAGGCAGATGACAAGCTGAGTTTGGGGCAGGGTGAGCGTAAGAGCCTGAGACAACGTCCAAGTGGCCAGCAGGTGGGGGGTTGGCACTCAGGTTGGAAGGCTGGGTGGCTTCTACCTGTGTTTCCCTGCATCCATGTCCCATTTCTTCCCAGGAGTTCAGTTTTGGGAACTGTGACCTGGAATCTGCTGGTGCCTGCTCCTGTCAAGGTTGTTCTGGTTTAAACTCTTTCTCCCTGTTGGCATGTGATTTCATGCTTTTCACTTCTCCCTTTAAATGGAAATGCAGAAAATGATCTTCGCCCTCCAGTGGGGATTGAGATTTTTTTTTCCTCTCTCAGCTCTGACACCTGCTACTGTTTCACTTGCTATTAAAGGTCTGCGTGACCGGGTGGCGTGCCTCAGGCAGTG
Organism: Ailuropoda melanoleuca; assembly: GCF_002007445.2. Classification (NCBI taxonomy): domain Eukaryota; kingdom Metazoa; phylum Chordata; class Mammalia; order Carnivora; family Ursidae; genus Ailuropoda; species Ailuropoda melanoleuca. The sequence goes on along the minus strand of NC_048231.1, from coordinate 8,076,340 downwards.
CTAAATGGGTGTGTGGGAGGGCCGGGAGAAGTGTCAGGAGAGAGGTGTTAGAAAGTGACTCATAGCCCCCAGAGCAAAGACCAGAAGGCTGGGGCTGGGGAGCCAGAGTGAGGGCTTCCCAGCAAGGACACATGGTATGTGCCCCAGTATAAAGGGGCCACTCCTACCCTGGCATCCAAGGCTCTGCAGCTCTTTCCAGGGCTCCTTCCTACCACTCTCATCCACCTGCTGGGCACGCCGTATTCTGCCTTGTCGGAGGTCACACAGCTTGTACACGGTGGAACCAGAATACAAAGTCGGTCACATATGGCAGTCTGCCCTTTATCCCTCCACTACAATGCCTCTGTCACCATGACGGATGATCCCATCAGGGTGAGAATAAAGGGCAAGCTACCTGCCCACCCAACCCAACCCTACTTGGCTCCAACCGTGAGTGACTGGAGTGGGGAGTTCCATCTGTAAGACCAGGCCAGCAGGAGAGAGATAATGGAGTGGGGTCTTTGGTGCCTCCCCTTGCCACCCCTCCCCTGGGAGCCTGCCACTGCCTTGGGCTTCCCTTGGTCTTCAGCTCTGCTCAGGCTGCAGAGGGGGGTGGGAGCTACCTTCTTTCTAGTCCTGGCTTGTTTACCAATTTATTTTCTTGCAGACAAATCCCGCCTTGTAGTATTGTTGCTGTAATGGGAAAGAGGTTCATCTATTTTCAATTCTGCACTGTGGGCAGACTTTTAAGGGATCTGTTTTCAGTTCCATATTAATCTGCTCTCTGCCACAGCTCCAAATATCTTCTGCTCATAAATGCGGGCCATTTTACTTAAGGGCTGGGGGTGGACAGGAGATAACATTTTGCTTGTTACATTTTCAAATGGGGCAAGGTTAAAGGGACTTGTCCTATCTCAAGACAATACCCAAAGGGATTTGGAAAAGATAAAAACCCAAATCCTCTACCTATGAAAATTCTTTACTCAACAGAGCTGATAAGAAGCATTTGTACTTGTGTGTGTGTGTGTGTTTGTGCGCGTGCACGCACGTGCACGTGCCCATGAAGGCTTGCGCATTTCAAGCTGTTGAGGTCTCAGACTACCCCTCCTTGGTCAGCAGTACCTCCTTACTGGAGAGATGAGGAGTCTCAGTGATGCTCAAGGCTTCCTTTTTATCTGGGAACACTGCAGGTCTTTGAAGGACCAAATCAAGCAGTAGGAGATCCTTCCTCATGCTCTTGAGGCCGGCCTAGGGCACATTTTTCAACATCTTCTTTCTGTTTCCCCCAGAGAGCTCTAGGCTGAGACCCTGCTGGTTAGAAATCCTACATCACAAGGCTTTGCTGGCATTTAATCTCCCTAATCCATACAATGCCATGGCATTGTCTCATGTTTAACAAATGAAAACAATACATCTTGGCCTTGGTGGACAGACCAGTCAGAGGAAAGCTGTAGGAGGCCATGAGTGGGATCTTGGAATGGACCCGAGAGTTCTGAAGCCACCCACCCCACCCCGCATCTGCTGTCCTAACCATTGCTCCTCTATTCCCGTCCCTGCTGGGCTTAAGGAGGTGCAGTTCTAACCGAGAAAGGAAGATTTAAATATCCTTAATTCTCTGCCCTGAAACATCATTCATTAAAATCCTAATGTTTCAGTCTTTTTTTTAGATTGCTTTACTTGATTGATCTTCCCCCTCCTCAAATGGGAGCCTAGTGACTTGCAATTACCATTATCTGAGAGATGTGTTTGCGAACAGAGCCAGGGGCTTAGATGTGCTTATTATTTGCAGAGTGTGTTTTGTGCTCTCCCAGGTTTTTCCTTGCCTACGTGATGCTATAAAATCTACGCGTAATCTTCACACTCTGGGTCTCATTTGCTTTCAGACTTCTGGGCCTTCAGATCCATGTGTAGCCTGCCCGTCTATGTATTATTCATAGACACACCTGTTCTCAAGAAAGAAACCAAATAGAGATTAATTAATTAATTAATTTTTGAGTTGGAAGAGGAGGAATCACAGCTCTGGTTTGTAAACATGCTGCCCCTCCACGCAGAAGTTATTCCCAAAACGTCTCTCAAAAGCCCTCTTCTCCACAGCAAAAGCCTGCCTCCTCTCCACAGGGGACCTCAAGAGCCCTGTTGGGGGCACCTCTGCACAGAGACACACCTCTGTAATCCCTGATGTTGCTCAGTTGTGTTCTTTGCCTGACAGGAATGGCTCAGCTGTGAGAGCAGGTCTGCATCCACTAGAAAGCATTTCATTTTGATATAAAAAAATATTCAGGGGTGCCTGGATAAGCATCCAACTCGTGATTTCGGCTCAGGTCCTGATCTCAGGGTCCTGAGATTAAGCCCCTACTCCTCCAGTCATCATCTGGTTCCGCACTCAGTGGGGAGTCTGTTTGAGGATTCTCCCCCTCCCTCTCCCTCTGCCCCCTCTCCCCATCTAATTTAGATAAATAAATCTTTTTTTTTTTTTTAAAGATTTTATTTACTTATTTGACAGAGATAGAGACAGCCAGCGAGAGAGGGAANCCCCCATCTAATTTAGATAAATAAATCTTTTTTTTTTTTTAAAGATTTTATTTACTTATTTGACAGAGATAGAGACAGCCAGCGAGAGAGGGAACACAAGCAGGGGGAGCGGGAGAGGAAGAAGCAGGCTCACAGCAGAGGAGCCTGATGTGGGGCTCGATCCCATAACGCCGGGATCACGCCCTGAGCCGAAGGCAGACGCTCAACCGCTGTGCCACCCAGGCGCCCCGATAAATAAATCTTTAAAAAAAAATGTCCAGAATTTAGAAGATGGAGCACATTGTATCCTGGGAGAATCTTGCAAGGCTTGCATTATTGTCAGACTTTAACCTTTGCTATTATTGATTGGTTTTGTTCCTCAAATTAACTTTAAAAATATTTGAAGTAGTCTTGCAGTTGAGGATTATTCCTGATCTCTTAGTAATTCCTTTAGTGTGTGTTTGTCTTTGAGCTTCTCCGTTGCACTGGCTTGAATAACAGCTCATCCTGTGGTAAGTTTTTCTCCCAGAATGAACCAGCTGTCATTTTGTCACAGAGCAATGTGGCAGGTGGGCGTGACCTGAGGGGCCAGGAAACCCAGGAAAGCTCCTGACAGGAAGTTGAAGTTCTGAAGTTAACTAAACTACAAAGATGTTTGTGACTTTGTAACAGTTTAGATGGTTGGAAATGTAGCCCCTGGGTTTAGAATAAACTCTACCACATATTGGTCAACAGACCTGGGACAGGTTATTTAACATCTCTGAACATATGTAACCTCATCTGGACAAAGAGAGAGGGAGAAAATAAAGGATTAAGTAAGACATTACATTAACGTCAGATGCCTTCAGTAAGTGTTGGGGACTGCATTATTACTGTTGAGTTTGTAAGCCAAGATTTAAAAGCATGACACTGACTGGGAGATGGAGCACAGGATGGTTTGCAGTGAAGACAGCCATCTCCATGACAACCACAGCGCCCTCCACTTAGCAGGTTTTCTGACAAATCACCCAAGGCACCATTTTGCTTATAGCGCAAAGATTCCCTGGCCCTTCCAGGAGCTTTATGAATGAAGATTAAGGAAGGTTTTCTTCTTTTTAGGAAAAGAATAGATTTTATTAATTTTAATTTTACAAGCAATACAGGAATATATTCTCTTTTTAAAAAATTAAACAGTCCAGAGAAGGCTGATGTCTCCTTTGCACACCATCTCCAGCCCTCATCTCCACCCCAGGGGGAGCTCACACCATCAGTTTGATGTGTCATCTTCTACACATTTTACCACACATCGAATGCCCACAGAAAAAAAATATAATATTGTTTAATGTGCATGGGTATGTTTATTATAAGTTATCACATTATGTGCCATATGACAGCTTGATTTTTGTGCACACCACAATAGGTCTTGAAGATCTTTCCATGTCAGTACATAGAGTACCTTTTAAAAAACTGCTATACAGATACGTGTGTGTGTGTGTGTATGGATAAACTACACTTTATTTAGCCAATCCCATTTTGATGGTCATTTATGTTTTGCAAACAAAGCTGTCACACACACATCCTTGGACCTGCCTTCTGAGCACATGAATAATTGTTTTTCTGGGGGAGATACAGGGAAGCCGAATCACTGACATATGGTGTACGAACACTTTTCACTTTAACAGATACTGCCATATTACTCTGCAAAGTGATCATACCCGTTTACAGTCCCACCTACACAGCATGGAAATTTTTTTTTCCTTTTTCACTTTTTCCAATTTAGTAGGTAAAAAAAAAAAAATTCCCTCATGTTCAAATTTCCATTTTTCTGATTACCAGTAAGATGGAATATTTTGGTCACACATTTTGGGGCCGTTTATATTTCTTTTTTATTTATATTTTACATCTCTTATTTCATAAAAATTTTACAGTTATATTTTGCATTTATATTTTCGTGAATTAGAATTTTATATCTAGAATATTTTTCTACTGGATTATTATCTTTTTGATCTGTAGAAGTTCTTTATGTATTCTAGATACTGATCCTTTGTCGCAAGGATGTTCTTCTTTTGTTTTTTTAACTTTGTTTATGGTATCTTCTGTCATACAGAAGTTCTTGGTTTTGATGTAGTCAAATTTATCAGTCTTTTATGTGTTTTTTTGCCTTGCTTAGAAACCTTTTTCTATACCAAGTCATGAAAAAAAAAATCTTCCTGCATCATATTAAAATGTTTCCTCGCATCCTAGGCTGTTACTGAGAGGGGTATTCTAGGTAAATAAGACATTATCTACGTGGCAGCTGTATCTACGGTCCAGGCAGAAGGCTCAGGCCCTGACAGCTCAGAACTGTCACTCAACCCTCACAGACAACTTGAGCAATCGTAACAACTTCCAGCAGAGGGCAGTGTCTGAGTGGGTCTGCCTCCGTATATTGGGGCCCTCAGGGGTTCCCTGACTCAACAAAAGGAACATTTTAACTGCTCTAAAATTGGCCAGTGCCAGTGAGAAGAAAATATGTCTAGTCAGGGAAAAGACCAGAGGCAAAATCTGTTGCGAGTGTGCTACCCAGTGGGAAATAAAACAGGGCCAAGGGGAGAGTGTTCTGGTGTACTCTGTGTTATGACTGCATCTGGGGAAAGGACAGATCAAAGTTAGCCAGGATCACAGAGGGTTTTCTCCAAGGGAAGCTTTGATGTCTGCTTAAGTCTGGTCCGCACACCTGAGATGAAAGCTCAAGTTTTACAGAGGAAATGTTATTTACTGGACAAAAAGAGGTAGGATGGGAACATGTGATCCCCAAAGTTACCCTTTTTGATTCCATCCATAATGCAAGCCCTGCTCCTTCAGAGGGGAAACTGAGGAAACAACAGACAGACAGTGCTGTTCAGTCCAGCTCCCACCCCATCTCACCCCAGGTACATCCTGGGTCTGTAGGTGTGTTCTGTTGTTTGTTTAACACTATCAATGTGGGATTGGCTGTACCATCATGAACCTGGAAGAGCTTTGGCAGTGAAATGCAAAGATTTTAATAAATCTATTAATCTACACGAATTTGCGAATCTGAGTCAGCCTCTCTCAGCTCATGTGCTGGGTTCTTTTTGTGGTTCCCGCTCATCCTTCTCTTCCTCTGCCTGCCCTGCTCTGTGCCCAGGGAGGCTGCCTGTGTGGACAGAGTCACAGTCACTCATTTCTAGTTCGGATGGATGGATGAGAAGCACCTGAAGGAAGAGAGGTTTGCATATTTATTTCCCAGGCTCCCTCCCTGCCAGGCTATAGCCGGCATCTGTTTTTGTGCCAGTACCATGCTGTCTTTGTGATCACAGCTTTGTCACATGCTCTAATTTTTATGTGGTTGTTGAAGTGTAGACTGATTAAGTAGGTTGGAGTGGAGCTTGGTAGCCATGCTGATGTGGTGAGGACCACATGCTCAGAAGGAAGGCTCAGGTAAGCCAGCCCCTTCTTGAGCCTTGGTCCTCTTTGACAGAGATCTCTTCCTTCCTTTATGCCTTCCTTAGATATCTGGGGATGTTTTGGAGGACCTTAGAAAGAGAGGGTGCCAGGGAGTATCATTCTAACCTAAGTTTCCAAGGTCTCATCGGTGTAAACAGCAGAAACCCAATGTCTGCATGCCAGGGACAGCGTTTGTCTCAGCTTGAGAAGGAAACCTGCCTTCCTTTATCCCCCTTTGCTAAAAAGACCCTTCCCCAGAGTGCTGACAGGTGTGAAGAGGAAATACAGTGTAAGAGATACACAGGCATACCTGGGAGATATTGTGGGTTTGGTTCCCAGGCCACCACTATAAAGCAAATATTGCAATAAGGCGAATTAAATGAATTTTTTTGGCTTCCCAGTGCATATAAAATTTATGTTTACACTGTAGTGTAGTCCACTAAAAATATGCAATAACATTGTGCAAAAAACAATGTACATGCCTTAATTAAAAACACTTTATTGCTAAAAAAAAAAAAGCGCTAACCATCATCGGAGCTTTCAGCAGGTCATTTTTACTGAACAAATATAAGTATATATGTAACAAATAGAATAATGATGAAAACTTAGAAATGCTATGAGCATTACCAAAATGTGACACAGAGACATGAAGTGACAAATGCTGTTGGAAAATGGTAGCAATAAGCTTGCTTGATGCAGGGCTGCCACAAACTTTCAATTTGTAAAAAAACACAGCATCTGTGAAGTGCAATAAAGCAAAACACAGTGAAATGGGGTACGTCTGCACTGGCAGAATCATGCTGCCAGGTCAGACGGGTGGAAAGTGTCTCTCTACTGGGAGTCGGGTCTCACTGAGGCTGTAAAAAGGGTAGGGAGTCAATGTGGAAAAGTAAAATTTTCCCCTTTGTGAGAGAACTGTGTGTTACCGCGTATCATTTAAAAGCAAGAGCTCTGGGCTTAGATGTTTAAATGAAATAGCGTTTGTAAACTGTTTTTACCGCGGTGCTTGGCTCTTAGAGAGTGCAAAATGAATGACAGATATTGTTATTTTTTTAACAGGAATGAGAATGAGTAGAATGAGAATCTATAACAAGAGGGAAGCGGAAATGGGAAGCCTGGTAGCTTATAGAATAAAACAGTAGGACTGTTTAGCCATTGGGAGGTCCTGTTCTCCACCTAGCTCAGTGTCTGGCCCTCAGAGACACTCAGTACCTACTTGTTGGATGGAAGGAAGGAATTACACAAGTCTAGGTAAATTAGTAGTTGGGGGGATTTGAGCTTATGGAAGTTTTTCAGAGGGAAAGAATCATGGAGACACCAGAATTCTTTAAAGTGAGGGCTTCCAGGCCCTGGGTAACAGGGCTCGGTTTCTTCATTTATACAACAGGTCATACCAGTACTGTACAGGGTTATTCTGAGACACACTTGACAATGCATGCCAAAGTGCTTGGTTAATTGTCAAGCACAAATCAAGCATTAACCACTTTAATCAAGTGGGGCAACCACCTAACAGTGCTGGGGCTGTGACTTCAGTGCTGGGGCTGAGAGGAAAGGCTTCCTGTCCTCAGGCACTTGCTCTATTGGCTTTGCCTTTGGGGTTGGCTCTTGTGCATTAGAAACATCTCTGAACTTCTTCATATTATTTGCTAAATGGGATAGGAGCGTCTTCAGAAGGCCTGAGTCCAGGTGGGCGAGCAGGGAAAGCCAGGTGAGAAGCAAGCAGGGCCCACGTTGTAGGTAAGAGAGGGTGCCCCGAGCCCGGCTGACTGGCGCGCAGCAGAGCTGCTCAAACCTCCCTCCCTCTTCTCCACAGCCTCCTGCACCTCATTTATTGTTAATGCTGTTTCCACCGCCTCGTTTGCAAATAGCCTGAGTAAAACATCAGAGCGGGGAGGGGGACAGTGCTCGCGGTCTTCCATGACTGCCTCCGCCGCGTTCCTTCCCACCTTCCTTCCCCTCAGGTTCCTTCTCCCTTCATTACTCTGATTAACAGTGGTGATCTAATTGGCTTGTCCTGAAACCGCCAAATAGGACTCACGGGCTCTTGCGGGGACAGTGAGGAGGACAACTCAGGCCCAGCATTTGTGTTTGCTCTCTGTTTTCCTGGATGGTTGAAGGTAGAAAAGCAAATGCCGAATTTGCAATCTTAGAGAGGAGATCCAGGATCACGTAGCGGCTCTCCCCACCCCCCACCCCCAGAACTGCCTCAGCCCACAGGAGGATGGCGGGGCCTCAGCGTGGAGAGGACCATTCAAGTTCTGGCGGGTGGGAGGCCCTATGGCTGCTCCCGCACGGCCCCCAATCCAATAGAGAGGCAAACCCATGCAGGATCCTGAGACAAGGCCGTTGAGGAAAAGCAGAGCCAAGAAGTTATAGCTTGGGCATAAGTCTCAACCCCGCACACCCAGTTGCACAGGAAACACGGTTTCTGTTACTTCTTGTAGCTTAATTACTGCTTCTTCTGATTCTTACAGCAACCACGTCCTTGCGTTTTTTCCGATAGCTTTCTCACTAAAAAGTGCATCCCTTAAAACACTATCAGGTAAACTTGCCCACTTCTAAAATGTTGTATGACTTTAAAATCATTTTTAACCTACAAATTCCACACAGACTCCCTCTTATTTTTTATAAATTTTCTGTTTGAGAACCTGAGCCTTTTAACCTGTCAAGTTTCCCACAGTCTGGATTTTGCTGATTGCATATTCAAGGAACAGTTCAATATGTTCCGATGAGCACTGTATTTCCTGTAAATTAGTAGCAGGATCCAAAGGCTTGATTAGGCTTAAGTTTGATCTCTTCGGTGAGATTATAGATGTGGTGCGTTTTTCATCAGGAGGCACATAATGTCTGCACGTCCCCTTTATGTGATGTTAGCAGCTGTTGATGGTTAATGCCTAGATCCATTCATTCACTGGGGTGGCAAAATGGTGATGTTCTATCATTTCTTTGTCATTTATTGTTGGCATACTTCCACAAAGAGATGTTTCCTCTCATCTGCAATTTGGTTATCCAGTGCTGTAGTTCACAAAGGAAAGGCAAGACAAATGCTTGATTCTTTATCTTTATGTATCAGCTTTTAAGATAATGAATAAATGCTTCTCATCCTTCAGTAGTGATCAATTAGGTTTTTTCAGATATCATTAAGAACCTATGGCTTTAAACATTTTTGATGGATTTAAATACATTTATACAATTATTATCCTTATTTAAATATAAATTGTCCCATCTTTGGCAGTGAGAGCTTCTTCAGTTGGCTCCTGAGTCCTGTGGGCACGGCCCTGTTATCTTTGATACCTTCCCTGCTGTTGGGGGTGACAAGGCTCATCGACATCAGCCCCAGACCTGAAACCAGCCCTTCCTCCAAGAAGCCCTGATTTCTTTTAGTGGGATATGATGCCGGGGATGCTCATTGCTAATTTGCTACAATATTAGTCATTGTTTTTAGTCCTTTCAGTGGACAGACTTAAGGAGTTAATAGGGGAAAAATCTATATACAGTCAGTTCTGCTATAATGCTTGTTCTGAAAATGTAAACTTGTTCAAACACGATTGGTATATTAAAGAACGACTTGAGCCTAACACAAATTTTGCATTTGGCCGTGGGTGATTTCATACAGGAGAAATATTAGGTGAAGGCAGAAAACTGCACCCAGCTGATCTGAGCTGCTTAAGAAGACACAAAACAGTGAAAAAAATTCAGGCATCATCTTTCCAAAAACCAAAGAGAAAGCCCACCTATCTACAAAGACCTTAAACCCAAACTGCCAAATCCTGCCGAAGTGGCACCTTTTGCTGCCATGCATGAGTGGCTGGTTTAGTGGTTTCTAATATCTACAGTTTCCAGAGTTTTCAGCTGTCAGGTGAAGCTACAAGTGCAGACAAGAAAGCAGCAAATAGAAATTCCAGCAATGACACAGACACTAACCGAAGATGCTATGCACTGGGTAACATTTTCGGTGGTGATGAAACAGGTATCTATTATAAATGCGTGTCTCAGAGGGCCTCCATCTCAAAGGCAGAAAACCATGTCCCAGGATTTAAGGCTATAAAACATCTTGTATCTCGGGTGTTCAGCGCCAGTGCCCAGCGGAGGATAATGAGCTAGTCGCCCACAGCAGGTTTTCCAACTTTCTACCCAATTTCAAGTAAGTTTCCTTCCACTGCTTCACAATAACTAACAAGCCCACTTCCACAAGCAATTTTCAGGTCCTTTTCAAGGCAAAGTGCCATATTTATTGTCATATTTATGTATTTCTTACCCATTTAACATGTATAGAATTGTGCTAAGTGTCTTTTTTTTAAAAAAAATTGTCATTGATGAGGTTTTTGAGTGTTGTGCCCTTAGTCCTACTTTTGCTATAAGCCTTGTGGTTTTTAGGGAATGGTTTTCCATCCAGTAATTCTTCGGAGCACATATGTCATGTTCTACACGCACACACCTCATGAGTTCATACTGACACTTCCAATTCTATTTCAGGACTGTAAGATTTTTACTTACTTAACCTCATCTGGAGTACATCTGTATCTCACGTCTTCCATGCCAAAGTCCTGGTTCTCAAGGATGTAGGAGATGATAGAATATTCCATAATTACTCATTTGCTTTATCCCATCTCTCACACACAAACAGCCTCAGAATAACGGAACAAAAATTGCCACAACCTATGTAATTACAGAGAGGTCTCCCAAGAAAAGTTCTGACTGGTCACTTTCAAGGGTTGGCAGTGGAAAGACTGCTCTGAGGCCCCGCAAGACCTTATCCCAACCCCCTTGCACTCACCACTATTGGGTTGAGTAAACCCCCTCCTACATTCACCTGCTGTTCTCAAGCTGGTCTGCTGGACTTCTATCAGATTCCCTCCCCTCCGTCAGCTTCCTCTGATACACCTGTTAATACCTGGCAAATCTTGAAGATATTGGTGGTTTTCCCTGCCTACTGGTGTTTTGGGGGTTTGTGGGTATATCTTGTCACTTCAACTTGTTGTAAATGTTGTTCATAGCTGTTTAATTTTATGCTATCTAGCTGCTTCATCTGTCTTTATGTGGAAATTCTGGGAGGTTTAAAAACCATGTTACTGTCACTGCTATCGTCCCAGAATCCCTCATTTGATAACCATTTTTTCATAGTTGGTCTTTGAATATTGACATTGATTTTTTTACATATATACAGATGTTTTAAATTTTTATTTAGTCAAATCTTTTTGATCTTCCCCTATTATTTTTATGTTTAAAAAGTCCTTTGCCATATAAATGTTACATGAAAATCTTTTTACAATTTCTTATGATATTTAAGTTTCATTGTGTATATATACTTCTCTCATCTATCTCACTCATTTTTAAAAATATTTTATTTATTTATTTGGCAGAGAGAGAGAGGGAGAGCAAGTGAGCACAAGCAGGGGGAGCAGCAGAGGGAGAGGGAGAAGCGGGCTCCCTGCTCAGCTTCCCTGGGATCACGACCTGAGCCGAAGGCAGATGCTTAACCGACTGAGTCACCCAGGCGCCCCTATCTCACTCATTTGAAATTATTTTACGAAATACTGTGGGAGGAATAGCTAAATTAATTCTTTTCCTCCTCAAACATCAAATTTCTCCAAATCCATTTGTTGCATTTATAGTTCTTCCTTTATTATAGATCAATTATAAATATCAAGGTCCATATGTAGGTTATATCATCTTAATATGACTATTTTTGTAATTGTACCAAAATGCTTATTTGTTTTCTTTAATTAATTTCAACTTAATAGTATATCTTAACGTCTAGGGCATGTCCCTCCTCACTACTTTTATTTTATTAAAAAATCAAGAAGCTTATTTGCTTTTATCCACATTATTTCTTAATGAAGTCCAGCAAAGGGCAAGTCTAAAGTTAATCTTTTGGGCAGCCCTTTGGTTCTCTGACAATTTCCGTACTTAAAACGTAATCATGTCTACTCTTCCAAATGTTGTGTGACATCCTAAGAGGTGCTTGTCCATGGTTGCCTCGTTGCATCTCAGGATCGGTTGGCAAGGCTCATGATAGCTTACTCAAGGCTGGGCAAAGAAGTGTTGGGGAAGGCTTAGGCCTGACATTAGACCTGCTTAGTAGAGTGGTAGGAGAGCCGTTGAGCTGGGGGATGCCATCTGCAAGTCAGGATTCAACCAGCCAGACAGGCTTCTTGTGCCAAGAGATTTAACCTTTCCATTTGTAGTTCAGGAAGGTGCTCAATGTTGGTAGGTCCAAGATAGAGAAGAAGTTCTACCCACAGGTAACAAGGACCCAGCACCAAGCTTCGGTTCAGAGCAAATACTTCTTATAACCAGTAACACATATTTGTTAAGAGCTGAGTGGAGTTAGGACTGTGGTATGAAGCCATGGAACAGAACAAAGCTAACGGAATCACAAGAATGCTAATCCATGATCTTGATCTCTCAAAGTTGCTGAAACCGAGGGACTTTCACAACCACAAGCCAGCAGTAACGATACAACACATTTGCATTCTAGAATTGATTTTTTTCTAAATGTGGCTTTCAGCTCCGACCTTGTGAGGTGAGGCCTGGCAGTTTATAAATGCCTTCTCCTGTCTTTCTGAGACAAAAACAAAACCCAAACCAAAATAATATGCCCAATAAGTGGAGTGTAAGGACTCTCATCTTGTAAATAAACTTGGAAAAATATTCTGGAATATCTTCTATAAAACATCAGCCTAGAGCCCCAGTTGAGATTCAGTAGATTTTATTTTATGTGCAGCCTGTGGTTTAAAGGGATAGGAGTCAAATAGTAAACCTCAGCCTTCGGGAAGATGCAGAGATGGTAGACAGGAACAGGCAGCTCATGTCTGTCAGCAGTGAATCCTCTAGTGACACAGGCCTATCCCTCTTTCCCGGTGCTTTTCCCTTGGTTCCAGCAGTCAGAACCTTCCGTGCATCTGCAAGAAAGCATATTAACTGGTTCTCTTAGCTTAATCAAACTTATAGATTTGAGACCTTGTAAAGATGACCACTCCCCTCTCCCTCATTTTGCAGCCCAGAGAGGAGGCCGATAGGCCTGGGGAGGAGGAGGGATGTGCCCAGGGAACTTGTCTGCAGAGAAGCCAGACCTGCCAGCACATCGCGGCAAGGTGGCAGCTGCTTTCAGTTTTCACCCTTCTCATTTGACAGATGGACCAAAGGAAGCCATCAATAGGACACTTTCAGACCAATTACCAAGGGATGTTCTGGGAATCCTACCGGTAAGAAAAGCATCAGTCCTTCTTTAGAAGGACCCTCTTTAGAAGGACCAGAGCTTATGAGTGGTCATTTTTATATAAACTGCCCATCAAGCTATCTCAGAAGGTACAGCCCTATAAACACCCACAAATAGAACAAATAAACAGTGCATTTTAATGACCTAAAGAAAACAATAAGGAGTGATATTTAGCTAGGAGGGCTGCCATACACTATAAGTAAAGTCAATACATTGCTGAGTCCGTGAATTAATTAGTGTTTAAACAATAGAAATGACTATCAATTACAAAACATTACCACAAATCACTTGCTGTGCAAACAGCTTCTTTTGCTATTATTAATAATTCTAGCTGCTGATTTTCTGTAATTGCCAGCCACAGTCTTCCTTTGGGTGAACAGGAGAACAGAGTGGACTGCAGAGTCAAGTTCCCACTCACACCAATAAAAGTCAGTTGGTGCCCCCCGTCTCCTTCTGCTGACCCTTTAATGCTGGCTTGCTTCTCAGCCCCCATTCCCTGCTGTCTGCGAAACCTGAGAGGCAGTCACTTGGTATGTGCTCCATATGGTCAGAACCAGCTTTAATATTAAAATCAAACATCCAAGAATATGCCCGAGGCAACATTTTCTGTTTCTGAGCGTGACTTGCCCGATGAAATCACTCCACTTTGTGTGAGCAGCTCAGTAACGGTGGAGGGCAGATCTGGCTGCATAGTAGATGACAGGGAGCATTGTGATTTATTAGAAGGTCTGGGCTTGTGGCTTAGAGGATCAGAGTTCAGGCCCCTACTCTTCAGTAACCTCAGTGTGGGATTTGGGACGAGTTATTTGACCAGTTCTGAGGTTTCATTCTCCTCATTAGGAGAAGTAGACCGTGCTCCTTGTCATCTGTTTCACGAGGAAATGAATGAGGATTATGGCTGGTGTTTAAACCCTGAATAAAGCATATGATAAATGAAGAAAATCTTTGCTCTCCTTTTTCCATTTAAAATAGCCATGCATTAATTCTTGGGCTGATTCTGATGGGGTCAACCACCTGTGTGCACAGAGCCCGAGGATCGAAGGTGCAGGCCCTGGTGTTCCCTGCCCTCCCTGTCCCCTGTGAAACTCACATACAACATCAGGTCCTGCCCCATCGAGAGCTGGCACTTCCCAAGAGCTCCTGGTGGGCAAGCACCGTCCTCAGACGTTACATGGATTTTTCTCATTCAGTGCCCCCAGCAACCCTGTGAGGCAAGTCATCTTTGTGCACTTGCTACAAAGAAAGAGACAGAGACACAACAAGAGTATGGCCACAGAGCTAGCAAATGACAGAGCCAGGATATCAACCTAGAAGGACCCTCCCACCCTGCTAAAACATCAAATATACAAGTATTCTCAGAGGGGGCTTCGGCCCTCCACCCCTGTCTTCTTTCCTATTCAGCAATGGAAGCAATGGTCTCACATCAAAGGGGCCTTCCGAGCAGAAGCCTCTGCTTCCCCAGGAAGCTCTTCCCAGCGCTCTCGCTCTCGTGGCACCCTGGGCCCACCCTGTTCTGGCTCTTAGCTCAGGGACCCTGTGTGACTGGGAGCTTCTAGAGGATAGGGACAATTCAATGTTGGGTCCACAGGCCCTCACCCAAGTTCTGCCACTCATAGGTAAATGATTGTATAACAAATAAGTCTTTCTCTTTCATATCCCCCCCCCCAAAGTATGCACACGAGGACTCACAACCTTCAGCCCCCAAAGTCCCAGAATGCCGCTCCAGAACCCTCTGACCAATGGCAGTTTCCACACCTGCCCTCCAAGATGGCTACACAGGTGGCGGTGGGAGAGAATGGTGGCTTGGCTCTAATTCTTCAGCACTGGCTTCCACCGTGGTGTGCAGTTTCTGGTACCTTTTAACCCATTCCCCTTTGCACCTTCCTCCCCCAGTATGATTGATGTCTTTTTCCAGACCCTTCCCCCTAGGGGGCTGGATGGCATAGGCAACAGATGGAGTCCCTAAGAGCAACAGGATACTTCTCTCCTCCTCAGTTACACGCTTATCCACTGCCTGCGAGCTGCCACCACCCTGCTAACCACACCACCCTATCTTAAAAGGTGACTGCAATAAAGCAGGAAATATAAAGCAGAAAACCCATATTCTTTGGCTGATCAGTCTTTGTATAAATGCTACAAGGTGGAACAGAAATAAATTTATGAACTATCCAAGCTACTGTTCCTTGATTTCAGAGTAATCCAATCATGGGGAAATGTCAGTTCCAATTGAAGAGGAAAACAAACTTCAGATGTCTGGCGTTCCCCAGCCTGAGCGATCTCTGAGGTCATAAATGCTGTGATTGTTTGAGAGCCCCCAGCAAATCCTGTGCTGGGCACTGTGGCCACGTGTGTTTGTGCAAGCGCTGTACAAACCTTTCACTCCTCAACACGCACACACTCTTACCTCTCCAGCACATCCTCCCACCCTCCCTTGGAGGGGTGTTGATATTTCAGCCCACAGTGGGTCTCTAGAACTCAGACTCCAGAACACAAGGGGGAGAACCCACTATGCTGTTGAAGCCAGGTGCCGCCATGGGTCCTGACGGCAGAAGGCAGACTGGATCGATTAGAAGCCTCCAAGGCATTCAGAAAATTCACTCCAATCAATGGGAAATGAGTCAGAGGAACTGCGGGCAGCCCTGGCGCCTATCAGACTAGGCTTCTTGTGGGCTTGTCAGGGTTGCCAAGGCCTCTGGATAGAGTGGCATGGGTCACTGGTGACCTGTGGCAGGAAAAGCCAAGTTCTGCTCCAAAGCACCACTCAACCAGAGGTACCAGGAAAGGACAATGACTCAAAATGCCCTGAATCTTGCTTTTGCTCACTTTCTGAACATCTCAGTGAATCTCACCATCTGATCTTGGAGTTAGGGCTTTGTTGACTCATCTACCATGGGATTGTCTGAAATTTCTTGGACAAAAATCTCTTTCCTTTCTTTGTAAATTAGGTAGATTCTTTGTGGTTCCTTATAAATTCTTTGCCTCTTTCCTCACCAGTTTTCTGCACAAAAACCATACCCTCCTTTTTTAAAGCCTTCTGACTCTTTGCTCCCAGACAGTACCATCCCTGGGTGTTTCTCCTTCTCTTTGGCTACTTTTCCTTCATCTTCTTTGAAGACTCTTGTTCTTTTGTCCTTGAATGCAGTTTCTCAGGATTCTATCTTTCACATTTTTGCCCTACACTTTCTCCCTAAGGGTCTCTGTCCAGACCTGTGGCTTCGGTGACCACCTGTATGTTCACTTATGGCCCAGCTGAGACTTTTCCCAAGCTCTAGACCCATGTCTACTGGATCTCTCCCCTTGGACATCTCACAGGTGCCTCAAATTCAATGTAACTAAACATATCATCTCCCCGCTGTGTTCCCCATCTCAGTTAATAATTACCCAAGGAAGAACCCCAGGGGACTTGTGTAAGCAACTCCTCTCTATACCTACCATGTCATAGCAGTTCTGTTCTCTCATATCTTTTGATTCTGTTTTTCTCCATCCCCATGTTCATCATCTTGGTTCAGGTGACCATAGCTTTCTCTTTACAGCTACAGGAGTCTCCTAATACACCACTCTGGTTTTAGTGTGGCCCTTTCTTAGTTAGCAGTCGCCATAATAATGCTGCGTATTGAAGAATCTCAACATCCCATAAAGACAAAACAAAAACATTAATTTCTCTCTTATGAGTTTGTGGGACAGCCAAGCCAGCTATGCCGTAGGCTTTGGCAGCTGGAGTGGTTCTGCTCCACTTGTCTCCCCTCATCCTCCTGGCCCCAGTGAACTGGCCAGGGCATGTTCTTCTCAAGGCAAAGGCAGAGGTACAAAAGGGCAGTGGAAACACCCAAGGCCCCTTAAGGCCTGGACTTAGAAATGGCACACGGTCACTTCTGCCCAAATGCCATTGGCCAAAACAAGTCACATGGCCTGGTCCAAATTCAAAGGTGGAGAAGCATACTGCTCACTATGAGGTCATGGCAAGTGTGTGGATGCAGGGAGCAGTAAGCAATGGGGCCAACAGTGTAATCTGCCACTGGACCACTCTAATCCATTTTCCACCCTGCAGCTAGATTTCTAACATGCAAATCTGGTTATGTAACTCCTCGTTGTCCTTGAGAGAGTGTGTAAATTTATGATATGACTCCAGTCTATCTCTCTTCTCACACCACCAATCACTCTGGTCCTGCCACATTGAGTTACACTTATTTTCAAAATTCACCTGAGCTTTTACCTCTAAGTCTTTTCACAGCTAGTTCCTTTGCCTGGAATACTTCCTCATCCTCTCCTCACCCCATAACTTAGTCCCCATCCCATGCATCATTTGACTAACCACATTTGTCATTCAGATACCTCTTTAAGTGTCACCTCCTCCGGACATTCTCTATGACCCCAAGGTAGGGCTATCCTTGGGCACATTCCTTATTCCATGTACTTGTACCTATAATAATACTTAACTATCCCTATTGTAATTACGCTTTTGTCCTTGAATGCAGCTTCTTCAGAATTCTATCTTCCACATTTTTGCTCTGTACTTTCTCCCTAAGGGTTTCTAATCAGACCCCTGGCTTTGGTGACCACCTGTATGTTCATTTGTGTTCCACCTGAGACTTTTCCCAAGCTCTAAACCCATGTCTACTGGATCTCTCGCCTTGGACATCTCATAAGTGCCTCAAATTCAACATAACTAAACACATCATTTTCCCCTGTGTTCCCCACATCTTATCTGCTATGCCAGGGATATCGTAGGTATGCAATAAATAGCTTGTAATGGGGGCATCTGGGTGGCTTAGTCATTAAGCATCTGCCCTCACCTCAGGTCATGATCCTGGGGTCCTGAGACCAAGCTCTGAGTCAGGCTTCCTGCTCAAAGGGGAGCCCGCTTCTCCTTCTCCCCCTTCATCCCGCTCATGCTCTCTCTCTAAAAAAACCAAAAACAAAAATAAAAAAACAAAACAAAACCCAAAAACCAAAAAAACAAACTTGTAATGGATGATTACTGCATCAGAATCTGTCTCTGAATACAAATTTTAATGTCTTTGTTTATTTTTAACACAAAATTAGATAAACCAAGAGTAACTCTGTATATTAGAACCATAATTGTTCTGGTCCAATTGATAAAATTAGCCTGATAAGCTTCCCAGTTCTAAAGAAAAAAATTGCTTTGTTCTGAATGGAGATCTACCTATTTATGCGTTAGCACATTGAAAAATAAATAGCATCTGATATTTTTGAGACACACACCACTGGTTGCCAATCCAAAAGCTAGTCCCCTTCTTCTGTTTTAGCAGAGCCCCCATTCTGCTGGGAGGGGCAATGTGCTCACCCCCAGCGGGATGACTCCTGATTAGTCTAGGCCAATTATGGAATCCCATTCCTCTTTGCCAGGGAATAGCTTATGAGTGGGCATGTGACCTAACAGGCCAGTGAGATCTGAGGTGAAGTCTACTGGCCACTCATGGGAAAGTTTTCACAACTGATGAAAGAGAGAGCAGGAGGAGGAGAAAGGGTCCTCCTCATGCTCACCCCTTGTGCTTGAAATGATGTTTTGTAAGGACATGGCTCTTGGAACTGTGGCAGCCATCTTACCATCACGAGGGGAGATGTGACTGACGTCCTGAGAAAGTCAGAGCAGAAAGATGAGACAGTCTACATCTCTGCTGACCCTCAGCGGCTGCCCCCATGTTGGAGCCACCTACCTCTGAGTTTTCTGTCACATGAAATAATTAAATGTCTTTATTGCTTAAGCCACTCATCTGTGGTTATTCTGCTATTTGCAGCTGAATAATTCCTGACACAAATAGCTTTGAAATTTACCCCAGAATACCCCAAATTTGTTATTAGCAAATATCAGAGACTTCCCATCACTCCAGTCTGTTATTTCACATAGTTTTCTTCAGGCCTGCAGTGTTGTCACAGCTGGCTTTTATTGACTGCGGTGGCTGATAGGCTAGAGAACGGGACTCACTGGCATGAGGATTCTACCGCTCCTTTTGTTATTAATCCGTGTTCCAATCCTCACAGCTTTCTTACTGTGTTCCCCGAATCCTCAGAGGAACTGGCAGGTGTGGAGCTACAACCTCTTCACCTGTGTTTTGAAACTCGCCCTAGGAATAATTTACCAGAGCGGTAGAGAGAATAATGCAGGCGCCACAAAGTAGTTCATGTGTCTATTCCTCGGAACCTCTGTGTATTTGCATGGCAAAATGGACTTTACAGGTGTGATTAATGTAAGGTGCTGAGATGGGAAGATTATCCTGGATTATCTGAGTGGACTTCCATATAATCACAAGAATCCTTGAGAGTGGAAGGGGGAAACAAGAGCATGAGAGGGAAATGTGACTATGGGAGAATGAGCAGAAATGAAGGAAGGGAGCGTGAGCCCAGGAATGCAGGCAGCCTCTAGAAAAGAGAGGAGGCAAGGAATGGGATTCTCCCCTGGAGCTTCCAGAAGAGAATACAGCTCTTCCGACACAGTGATTTTAGCCCAGTGAGACTTGTTTCAGACGTCTGACCTTCAGAACCATAAGATAATAAATTTGTGTTTAATTTGTGACAATTTGTTACAGTAGCCATATTAACTAATACAATAAATTGACCTTATTGACTGCAAAACTGAACACCTCTGGTTCAGGCAAATGGCTGGGTGCTGCCTGACTGAGGGAGGAAATGATGAAATAGAAACTCAAGCCAAAGCCAGAAGGGGCGGCTGGGGTCAGTGGTGAAGTAGATGGAGTTTGCGAAGTGTCAAGTACGTAGTTCTCAAGGGAACAGGAAACCCCCCATGAGATGAAAGATGTACAAGCCCACGTAGGCTTGGAGTTCTAAAGGGTCCTTTAACACTTTAGAAAGCAGGACCTTGTGCGAGTGTCCAAAGCACATCACTTATATCCTATGAGCAGTCCAGTGTATTCTCAGTAAGACCCTCAACCCAGGTTACAGGGGGAGAGTGTGCTCAGACTCTGACCCACGGGAAAGATACCAGCTTTTTCTTTTATAAATGGCAACAAATCATGGTCACTCAGTCCACAAATATGAAGTAAGTGCCAATTCATTGCACAGCGTAAGACACTAAGGATACAGGGTTGTACACGATAGCTATGTTCTCTGTATTCTCCCCCATCTTAGTAGGCTTGCACTGCTTTCACAAAAATACCATGGGCTGGATGGCTTAAACAATAAACATTTACTTCTCACAGTCCTGGAGGCTGGAAGTCCAAGATCAGAGTGCCAATATGGTCAAGTTATGGTGGGGGACTTCTTGACTTATAGGGACTTTGCTGTGTCCTCACATGGCAGGGCGAGAACACTGCTCTCCTCATCTTTCCTAGGGAATTTACATCATCATGGAGGCTCCATCCCTATGACCTCATCCAAAGCTAACTATCTCCCCCAAATCCCACCTCCACATGCCATCACCCTGGGGATTATGTCTTCAACATAAGAATTTGGGGTGGGGAGACACCAACATTTAGTTCATAGTATCCCTCTAAATTCCTCTGGGGAAGGCAGACATTAAAGCAAAAGACAATGAACAAATCTGTAATACTTATGATAAGTGAGATGAGGAAGGAGACTTGGATACTAAAAAAAGAATAGAAGAGGGAACTAAATTTAGATTGGAGGGCCAAGGGAGGTATTTTTTAGGAAACCATATGTAAACTGAGACCTGAAAGATAGGTGGGAATTTATCAGGGACCAGCTGAGGGAAGAGAGATCCAGGACCACGGAACATCACATGCAAAGGCCCTGGGACAAGAAAGGAAGGGGGACGTGCTGTGGTAGTTGTATAGTATAGAAAGGAGAATAGGGCACAAGAGGACCTGGTGCCTTTTAAAAGCCTTGGGGGGTTTCAGGCTAAGGTTGTTCTGTCTTCCCTTTGTCAAGCTTTCTGTGGCATGAACCATGAGTACCCATGGACTGAAGAAACACCAGCATAACTCTCAAGCTCCATGGTCCCAAGCAGCCTGCGGCTGTCCTCTGGAGGGTGCAGAGTGAGGCAGAGGTGAGGGTACCTTCCTGCCATTTCTGTCCATCTTTCTTTCTGGCCCAACTTCTTTGCTGTGACCTCTGAACATTTTCTAAATTAGAATCATTACCTATATGGGGAGCCTGCAATGCAAATCAAATGAGAGGCTGCGGCAAGCTAATGAAGGCCAGTGACCCCGCGATCTAATGGAGAGGAACAGGTCTGGTAGAGGGAGAGGATGCCACCGCATCGCATACCGCTTGGAGCAGGGAAGGAGGTGAATTCAGGATTTTTATTGTGCTCTGCAAGGCAGGTAAAATTAATTTTTTCCATTTATACCTTGTTCATCTCTATTTACATAGACACCTATGTATCTATGTCCATCTATATCTATATATCATCTACCTAGCTATTATGTCTATACATCATCTATCTGTATCTAAATCCATACATGTGTGTGTGGCAAGTGGAGGCATATAATATTTATATGTCTCGGGTAGGCAAAGGACTCTTCTTATAAGGCCCAGTTAATCGTGTTTTCCCCATTCTCATCCAAGCATCAGATGATGAGGTCTTAAAGGTCAGAAGATCCTCCAAAGGAAATACAGAGGAATACACTTTGGAGTGGCTGAGCAAAGTGTGGATGTTCAAACTAAGGTAAGGAATTAAACAGACAGATAATACAAAATTAGAAAACCATTTTGTCCTTTTATGTGTAATAAAATATAAACATCTTATGTGGATATACACTTAAACTTTGATAGTTGCACACTATGTAGAGCTAATTTATTCATTAAAAATCAGGTATTGAATGCCTGATATGTGCCAGGAACTACTCTATGAATAGATTTGGATTTTCTCAAAATTGCATGTGTGAAAATCATAGATAGTTTGAATATCACTTAATTCCAAGTTTTGTGACAGTTTGAGAAAGTGCTTTCAATATAACTGAGAGACCATCATCCTCAAAATCTATTTTAATAGGTTTTCAATTTAGGAACTCAGATTCCATGCTAGTAGCCTCTGTTTTTGTGTTCCCCCCCTAATGTAGTGAGGTTTCAGATTCTTGGTTTTCTGGAATTTCATTCATTCAAGGAACGCTAGTGAGTGTGCCCATGAGGGGCCTGGCTAGAATGATGAAGACGTCAATCAAGGGTGCAGCTCTCAGTGAGCCAACAATAGACTAGGAAAATCGGGAATCAATTTCCCCCATTGAACAATTTCAAGAAAAGCTTGGAGGCCCAGAACTGGAAAACTACTGACACAGGATAAGTCAATTAAGCTTGTATTTTCTCAGCTCATCCAGTTTCGCTGGTCACATTTGTTGGTTAATTTTCATGAAAATTCAGCCCTGACTTTTATTCTCAATAAGCTAATAGATTTTATTTTTATATCCTTTTATCCTGGCACATAATTCTTTATGTTCATAGATCAATATTAGGGGGAAATTTCTTTGCCAAGTAATGATCCATGTAGTCATAATAAAAGGGAAATTTTTCAAAGTTTTTCAGAGCCAAAAAGAATTATTGCAGATACAAGTGGGTCTATAACTGTGTTGTCCAAATGCCCCACCAAATTTATTAGCCATTTTCTGGTCTTTCATGATTGAGGGTGAACCTTTTGGTGATTGAAGCCAGAAAATAATCTGTTGACTGTTAGAATTAGAAGTATCTTAGGTACTATATCATCTAATTCAGACACTTAGGAATGAGGAGACTGAGGCCAGGCTTATTGACATAGCCCACCCATCCAAAATCTTCTAGGTCAGCGTCATTGATTTCATAAATTACACACAGGATTCTTGCTTAACTGCTTGCTAGACCCTTCCCACCAGTCTAAAATTGCTTCTTGAGAAAGACTGAGGCCGAAAGAAGTTAATTTGCTTCAGATGATGTTGTCATGATAGAATTTAGACTAGAAATCAAGACCAGGACTAATTTTCATGTAACCAAAACGCATTCGTAAAATGGGGTAACAGTTCTTCCTCTGCTGCATTGTTATGAGGATTAAACAGGATGAACTATGTGAAATCATTATATTCATTTTTCACATGTAATTTGTCTAATCTAAAAGGTGAGTTTTTCTGGGGCATCTGGGTGGCTCAGTCAGTTAAGCATCCAACTCTTGATTTCGGCTCAGGTCATGATCTCAGCGTTGTGAGATCGAGCCCCACGTCTGGCTCCGTGCTCAGCTGGGGGTCTGCTTGGGGGGGGTTCCCTCTCTTCCTCTCCCTCTGCACCTCTCCCCCCACCTCTCTAAAATAAAAAATGAAAAATAAATCTTAAAAAAAAAAAGTTGAGCTTCTCAAATCACCCAAGGGCAGCTTTATAGGACTTCAGAAAAGAACTGGAATCAGGGATTGGAATCCACCCGGGCTCTCTCTCCCTGTCTCCTCTCGGGCTCTCCCTTCACATCTGTTTGATTCTTCTTTATGGGCAGACAAATCTCTTCTGCTTTCCTGATACATAGATCATGGTCACCCAACTGACAGGTGGGAGAGACGATCTCTCTCTGTTTCCACTGGGCATTCTCAAGGAAGAGACTTTATGTGGTCATGGTTAAGTGTGAACCAAGTAACTGGGTGTGTTGGGGGTGGGGGATAGAGTAGGGACAGCAGTCGGGTTGCCATAACTTTGGGAAATGTCAAGGAGTAGGTAGGTAGTTCTTCTCAAGAGAGAAGAAAACTTGCAAGAGGTGGAAGATATGACATGTGTCCACCTGGTTTAGAGTTCTAAAGTTTCCTTCAACACTTTGGAAACAAGGACCTTGTACTCTGCTAACTTTTCATCCTGCTTCTGCCTCTTTTTTCCTGGCTAATGCCAGTGCGAGTGTCCAGGGTGCATCACTTGCATCCATCCTGTGAGCAGTCCTCTGCGTGATTAGTAAGAACCTAACTTAGTCAACTTGGCCACTATAACAAAAACCGTAATCTAGCTGGCTTATAGACAACAGAAATTTATTTTCTACAGTTGCAGAAGCTGGAAGTCCAAAATCAGAGCACCAGCTCAATCAGGTTCTGTTGAGGACCTCTTCCTGGTTGCAGACTGCTGACTTCTCACTGTGTCCTCCCAAAGTGGAAAGGGGCAGGGGAGCTCTCTGAGGCCTCCTGAAGGGCACTAATCCCATTCATGAGGTTCCACCCTCATGGCCTAATCACCTTCCAAAGGCCCACCTGCAAATACCATCACATTGGTGGTTTGGATTTCAACATATGAATTTCATTCAGTCCATAACAGAACTTCAGTCCAAGTTTCAGGGTAGAGAGAGGGCTTGGACTCCAGCCCACTGGAAAGATGTCAGTCTTTCTTCTATAATAGTAGTAAATGATGGGTCGTTCACTCAACAACTGTTAACTAAGTGCCAATTTACTGCATGGTGTGAGATGTTGGGGATGCAGTGTTGTACAAAATAGTTACGGTCCTCATATTCTCCCCCTAAATTCTTTTGGAGAAGATGGACATTAAACCAAAAGACAAAAAATAAATATATAATAACACTTATGATAAATGTGATAAAGGAGGAGAATAGGTTAGTAAGAGACAATAATAAAGGGGAATGGCTTATACTGGAGGGCAAGGGAAGGTAATTCTTAGGAAATGATGTGTAAATTGAGACCTGAAAGATAACTAGGAATTAATCAAGGAAAGAATTGGAGGAAGAGACATCTAGGCCCAGGTAACAACGTGTGCAAAGGTCCTGAGGCAGGAAATGGGGGCTTTGGGCCCGCTTAGGGCACATATCATACAGGATGTGATTTCTGGAGGTGGGGAGAAATGGTACTCAGAAAAAAATGGACTGGCCATTAACCTAGGAGATGTTCCCTCTTACTATAAAACAGTGGTGACCTGAGAGTTTTATTAGAATCTCTATCCTCGCATAGGCAGATTAATTATATCATTAGCAACCTTACTCTGGGACTTTTTGGAAGCTATTGGTATAAGCAGTACTATGCAAGCAGAGATGAACATTCTATGGGCTACTGTTGGGGTCTCTACTGTGGTAGAAGAAGGTGGCAGGACCCTATAGATTCTAGGACCCAGTTCTGGACTTGTCATTAGCCCGGTGGGGCAGAGGGGAGTGGTTGCCAATTTGCTTATCAGGTAAGTCAACAACAGTTTGGGGTTTTGGTCTCTCACCTCTTTTCTCTTTATGAATGTGGAGCAGTTTCTTTCCAAATGCCAACTATTCCTTGTGCTGGGGTGTAAGAAGAATGCTACTGGGTTAGGGTCAGGAAAATGAGGTGATCTAGTTCCTTTGTCCATTTCTCCCTCACTCAGTTTAACTCTGCAGTTTTCCAACAGGGTTCGAGAGTGAAGGAGATTGCTGGCAGAGCTATCCCAGGGTCGGGGGGAAGGTGGAAAACAGTAGCCCAAGGGCAAAATCCAGCCTGTCACCTACTTTTTGAAATAAAATTTTATTGGAACACAGTCATGCCACTGGTTTACCTATTGTCAATTGCTGCTTTTTCACTTGACCGAATGGCCCACAAAGCCTAAAATATTTATTATCTGGCTCTTTAAAGAAGTTTGCTGACCTCTGGATATACCACAGATTGTCCATAATTTATTCTGTTAGTGATCATTTCACCCTACAAAACTAGGAACAAGAAGCAAGCAAAAGCAATGCCAGTGAAATTATTTTCTTCATTTGAGAAAATTGTTCCGTACTTTAAAAGAAAATGAGGGAGGGAGGGAGAGAGAGAGAGAGAAAAAGGAAGGACGAGAGAGAGAGAGAGAAAGGAAGGACGAAAGGCAAAAGAAGAGAAAAGGAAAGAACTGTTTCCGTCTGATCTAACTCTCTTATTTTACTAATGAGAATGTGGAAGCTCGGAGGTAACACGTCCTGCCCAGTGTAATACAGGTAGGGACCCAACAGCCGGTATCGTGAGTAGAGAACTCCCCGTGCTACAGTTTTTTGCTCTAACCTCCATTTTGGGTGCTTATAAAAATTACATATTTTCCTTACTTGGGAAGTACAGGAGTTAATAGCATAAAAACCTGCCCTTTGGATAGTCAGAGAGTTGCCTGCATCCCTGAGACATAGGCCCCTTTCACTCTTTTACCATTGCAAAAAGGTGGAGGGAGTCCTTTCAGGGACCATGCGCCAGGGGTCAGGGTTGGCAATGTGTGGGCTAGGCAAGTGTGAGCCATGACAACATTTGATTTGCAGCTTCCTTGACTCTTCACACGTGTCTGCAAACATTAATCAGACTTTCCAAACAGAGCTGATGGGTCTGAATAAATAATTTCAAGTACACCGAACACCAGCCATCTGAGAGCAGTCGAGTGGAGGACTCTTGGAGCTTGCATTCCGCATATGCCACTCCGCTCCTCTCATCTGCCTCTGTCAGCAGCTGGGAGTGCTTAATCCACATTCTTCAGTCTCTCCCGTTTCCTCTCCACGCTGGCAAGGGTCAGACGACCTCCAGAATAGGTCTGGTCAGATAGCATGAGGCTAGACTACTTGGCAGAGAGTATCGTTTTCTCTAGAACACGTTGCAAGATGGAATCTGGGGCTGGGCTAATTCCCTCCTGGGTAGAAGGCTAGTGACCCCAGCTGGGGGCAGCCTCATCCCAGGTGAGTCCATAACTCACCGCCTTTATCCCTGCTCTGCTTCTCTGCTCTGGCTGACCTCTGCCCTCCCTCCAGCGGAGAGACCATGGCTCTGAATATTTGTCCTAGCCCCTACATCGTCACAGGCCTTTTGAACTCCCAGATGCTCGCTTGACTCTTGCAGTTTATGGTCCCTTCTGTCAGGTCATTGTTTTTTCAGATAATTTGGAAGGAAGCCCCTAGTGCTGGGCCAGAGGGCATCTGGGGCTGAGCAGCCATCCTAGCCTACTCTAAGTCACCGGCTTAGGGCTGCTCCTTTCCTGCCCCCTCCCCATGACTTCTGAGACTGGAGCTGTCCGCATGGATGCTTGCGAGAGGGAGGCGGAGGGAGATGTGATCCACAAACAGGAGAATTCAGTGTGACCATGGAGGCACCAGAAGCTGGAAGAGACAAGAAACAGATTCTCCCCTAGAGCCCGTGTGGAGCAGAGCCATGCTGACGTCCGGACTGCCACCCAGTGAAACTCCTAGAACTGTGAGAAAATACGTTGCTATTATTTTAAGCCACGAAGTGTGTGGTGATTTGTGGTAGTGGCCCCAGGAAACAAATGCATCCACTTCTTCTCAGAGTCAAAGCCTATCATATTCTATGGGGTCTAGCTCCTGTCAACTCCCTGACTGCCCTCCCACCCTTCTCCCCATCCTTCCTAGCTCTGGGCACACCTGTCCTTGTCCTTCAAAAAACCATGACCCCACTCCCCAAGGTCTTTGCTGTGGTTGCTCCTTCGAGCTGAGGCTTGGGGAGGGACCTTCCTCACTTCTTTCAAATTTGCTCAAATGAAATCTCTCCAGGCTACACTGTTTAATGCCTCAACCTGTTCTCCCCTTCGCCCCCCACCCCTGATCCTCCCCATCCTGATCTTTTTTTTTCTTTTTTTCCTTTTTGCTTGCTGTGGAATTAATTTATTATTTATTTATTATTCTGTTCCCCTGCTTAGGATACAAGATTCTCAAGGGCAGAGCTGATCACCTGTTTTATTCTCCACTGTGTCCTGAGCTCCTAGAATAGGGCCTGGCATGTGCAGACATTCGGTTAATATGTGTGGAAAGCATGAATAGATGTCCTCAGACTTCCTGTGGCAATGACATAAATTAGACATGTCCTCTTTTCTCCCCATCTCCTACCACCCTCCCTCCTTGGCCCTCACTATATTGGCAAAGCCAATAAACACAATAAGACACAGAATATTCAGTTCACGATGGTAGAGAACAGCTGGGTATGTTAGTGAAGGCAAAAGTTTCAACCTTTTCTTCCTCTGACCCTGGGAGCCTTTTACACACATTGATAGGCAATACTCATGACCTAACAACATTTTGATGGTTAGCCTAGAGACTTGTTTATATAGCAAGGAAAATAATTTCAGGCCACAAATCTCAGGTGTCCAAAGCATCATTTTTAAATTTCTCTTCCCTGAGTCCCATTCCACACAGTAGCAGAAAATACAGTCTCACCAACTTGGGATAAATGTGGTTACCTCAGGATTACTTCCTTAACCCACTTTCCCTGGCATGGGCTTTAGGCCTAGGGGATTAACAGAGTTTTGAGGCATCGGGAGTTGGCCGTGGAGGTACCTGCACAAGCTGTCATTTCCCAAAATGCCTATCCGTTGGGGGCCTCAGCAATTACAATTCATATAGACCCATCAAGGACATCTTCTTGTCCCAGTTAAGAGGCCAGATGTAAGAGTCACACCTGTGCCACTCAGCCACAAGAGAGAAGGGTGGGCTGCGCCATCTTGGCTGCCCAAGCAACCAGGTGATCTGCAGATATATCTGGAGCACCCCCATAACCCAGGTACTGGGGACAGCGGTGCGCAGGTCTGAGAGTCCCTGCCCTCAGAGATTATATTGTAGAGGGAAGCGCCAGGTCATAGGCACAAGAAACAAAGTAAATAAGAAGGAGTGATGTAGGGTACTGTAAAGAAGCCAGAGGTGGGAAGGTCTGTCAAAGACACGACATTTGAGCTGAAACAGAATGATGTGAGGGAACCAACTGTGCAAAAGTTTGGAGGAATGGATTTTTCAGGAGGAAGAAACAAGAGAGCAAAGTCTACCAAACAGGGATAAGTTTGTCCTGTTTGATGGAGTAAAAGAGGATAGTGTAGCTAGAGTGTAGAGAAGGAA
>NC_048231.1:8029941-8047417 GCF_002007445.2 Ailuropoda melanoleuca | reverse complement strand
CCAAACAGGGATAAGTTTGTCCTGTTTGATGGAGTAAAAGAGGATAGTGTAGCTAGAGTGTAGAGAAGGAAGAGAGATTGGAGAGAATGGCAGGAGAGATGTGGCCACAGTCACGTCAGCTGTGAAAAACTTTGGACAGGAAGTTGTTTGCTGGGTGTCCTGGCTGTAGCACTCTTGTGGTTCATCTTGCACTGTCTAGAAACTATGTTGCAGCTCTGTCAGGATGTGGAATCCTGAGAGCCATGCAAGTGATTCTTGCCCATAGAAATGCAAACTGTGTCCAGCAGAGAGGCAGGTGATCATTATCCTGTAGATATTGACTAGTTTGGTATCTGTATGTTTCCAGCATTCTTGATGGTCTCCGTATGTGTGTGGTTTTGAATCCTCCTTTGAACTAGCTGTAACATCTTATTAGTTCCCTCATTAGTAGTGACATGTTCATTTCATATTTGTTTAAGAGTCGAGATTTCACCTTTGATAAGGAAGTAACTTTTGGAAACCTTAATCTCCTTTCTGTTCTTCCTCCTATGACCACTTTCTCTTGTTCTCTTGTTCTGAACAACCGCATGTCTTGGAATAAGTCAGAAGCAGATGACACTCTCTTCTGTGTACAGAGGAAACAACCGGGACTTGGAGAAATGAACACTTAACCTTGGTTTGCTCGCTTCTGTTCTAGTTTGCTCACATAGGAGGGAGAGGAGTGCCACCTCTATGGGTTCTTTAGGAAATGCATTGATGTAGTTTTGGGAATGGGAAGGGGTCTATTCCCAGAGATATAAATGTCCTGCAATGCACAAAGTAGTCCCCCAAAAGGAAGCTATGCTCCCGCAAATACCATGTGTACCCCAGGGAGCATCGTTGCACTTGGGTGACATTGATCTACAGAATATTGGTCTTGCATATGGGGGCTTTAATTGCTGCCCCCAAGAATCCTGCTAGGACCCAGACAAACATCCTTTTCATTTACCAAATCACTAAATAGAAACCAGTTTTATGGTCATATTTCCCCCTGGCATGCAGAAATGTTTATGGCCTTCAATAAAGACTGCTCTCTATTGAGAACTGAACTGAGTATATATTGTTTTAAACTTCAGTATCCTCCAGTAAGATTTGTATTCTTGTTTTGCTTAAGATTCACATTTTAATGTGGCAATAAAAACTAGTGAGATTGTCTCATTGTAAAAGATCCTATTTAGTTAATTATCAGGCCCCACGCCACAAATCACTGTATTGGGTTTCTTACACCCAGAGAATACTGTTATTTCTCCTCCTCACATGAGTCACGTGAACATAAGTTGTACTGAAGAGCAGCGCTGACACTAGAGGTGGTGGGGAGAGAAGAGTGGAAAGAGGTAACTTCTCTGTAGTGTGAGTCCCCCCCCCCCACAAAAGCCCATCATGCATGCATTAATTCAGGAGGCAGTGTAGTGAATGGGCAGTGTCTGGATTCTGGGGTCAGATCTTGAATCCCAGACCTGCCACCCAGCAGCTCTGTGACCTCAGGCACATTATTTAACGTCTCTAAATCTCTAGTCCCATATAGGTTACAATGATGCTGTATCAACCTCCTGTCTTAGTTTTGAAAAATAAATTAGGTAATGGATTTAAGGAGGCTGGCAAGAAAAGCAGGCAGTGTTGGATCTTCCTTTAGTAGAGGCTGACAACCTTGAGAAGCATCCAGCATAATGTGTCTGATGCTTGCCTGGGGTCATCAGAACTTCAGACAAGTATTCAGATGACTGGGAGTAGACAAGGAGACATCAGGAGTAGAGATTCAGGTGAGGGTTTGAGCAGCAAGGAGCAAGGTCTCAGGCAAGGGTCAGAGCCAAATGAGATCAGAAGCAACACATACTTAGAAGGGTGATAGACACACAAGTAAAGAACAAGAATGGAGCTTGTTATTAAACTGGGTAACTTCTGGGAGATTTCTGGACAAAGAGCAGGAAGCCCNGGGAGATTTCTGGACAAAGAGCAGGAAGCCCAGAGACTGGGGGTAGTTGACAATGGGCTGCTTCCCTTGAGAAGGAAAGTGGGGTGGACAGGATCGAGGACTCAGGTGAAAACAAAACAAGTCCCTCTCCAGGGCCTTCGGCAGAAAGCACGGTCTTCCCTTGAATAGACTTTGTTTCCCACCTTCCCCACANCAGAGACTGGGGGTAGTTGACAATGGGCTGCTTCCCTTGAGAAGGAAAGTGGGGTGGACAGGATCGAGGACTGCCAGGTGAAAACAAAACAAGTCCCTCTGCAGGGCCCTTCGGCAGAAAGCACGGTCTTCCCTTGAATAGACTTTGTTTCCCACCTTCCCCACATACAGGGCAATGAGCTGGTGCTGAGGGCAGCTCTGACAATCCGCGGTGGAAGCTGTGATGAATCAATGATTCAAACATCAGCCCAGGGTCAGGTACTGTGCCCCGATGATGATCTGGAGAGCCTCAGAGATTTCAGATGGATTTTATCTCTGGTGTCAGCTCTGAACAATTGGTGATGGCTGCCCGGAACATGGTCTTGAGAAATGTTTTGAAGGCCACATTTGGGAAGAATGCTGTGATTGATTATTTATGTCTGCCAAGAGCTTAGACATGATGAGGGAGGTATACATGCTTCCTTTTAGCTGGAAGTAATGCAGCCAATTCCTCCTAGCTGATATGCAGCTGGAGCATGCCCGTAGGGTGTTGGTAGAGGAACTTATGCATTCATGTATTCATTTATTCAGCATTCCCAGAATAGCCTCCATGGGCAGCGCTGCTACACTGGAGAGAACCAGGGTGTGCTGTAGGAAGAAGTTCCAGGGACTCTCAGAGCTATTTCACAGACCTAATCATGCTTTGGCACTTCATTCAGAGTCAAATCAAACAATCCCCAGGAAATAAAAATTATTATCATCCCAATTTTTCAGGCTAGAAAACTGAGGTTCATCTCAGTTTTGGTAGTACCTGGTTTAACAGTCCCGGCTGTAATAATCGACGTGTCCTCAAATGCTCAGTCTTCTGCGTCTTTCACTGAAGGCCTGGAAAAGGACGAGATAATGCAAGTACAAAGCTATTTGCCCTCTTTGTCATTTAACAGCAGCCTTCCTGACACACTGGCCAGCCCTCCACCGAGCTCTGAGTGTTACCTAAGTTCAAGGAATGCGTATTCGGTGAACTGGCCCATATTTTATCTCCCTACAAAATAGCTATTTAAATATCCCTCAAGTATGCACTTTCTCAATCATTAAGGTCTCAGGGTGCATCAATTACACTAATTTGGGAAAGTGATCACATTCATGCAGGGCTGTTATTTTTAAAGAAAAGACATTTCAGTGTATTGATGGGGAACTGGTGTCCGGAGTACATAGATTTCCAGTTATCCCCTGTCATGGCAAGAGTCCATCGGTTTCCTTTAAGAAATGAAGAACACATTATGCCTGGTATTAACAAAGATCAATTTCAGTAAAGGAAGACATACAACACAAGGGAATTGAACTAAGCTGGGAATAAGTGACGTAATGTTTGAAGCAATAAGGGGTAAGTCATGCTGGGACTCCAAGTTCTTGTATAAATGATGATTAAATGGAATTTGTGTCCCCACCTTTTGCTAAAGGGGATATTTCTTTACTGTAAAGCATAATGTATCTATTTTGGCATTGTTGGTGAAGTATGCCGTTATTAATTGGGCTTCTTGAAGATTTCAGAATTCTTTGGTCTTAACATGAAGGGAGGGCCTTATTTTTACTGCCAACTCATTTCTGTTCTTCAAACCGAAGTGACAGTCTTTTATAAGAATTTGGCTTTGGGTGTTATCTTTCAAGAAAACGGTATTCCAAACTTCAATACAGTGAATAGAGTCACACAGACACCATGAGGATAATATGGGAGATCTGGGAAATAGAATAAAGATAAACTCTCCACCGAGATGTGAGATGCAACGAAAGAAAAGGAAATGATGAGGTGAACAGCAACAACGCTAGTGCAGGATTTCTATCGGCTGCTCTAAAAAAATAATTAATAAATAATTACAACACCAACTAAACTAGACTTTTTCTTTCTCTTTTGGGGTCTGTAAAAGCTATTTAATTATTTAGGTTGATTCATGTAGATGGTTAAAGCTGGAAGAGAACTCAGATATTTCAACAGATGAGAAAGCCCCGGGAGGCAGTGTGACTTACAGAGAATCCCAGTGTCCCTTTCTCCTGGCTTGTAGGCATTTCTCGGTAGCTAAATCTTCGTTTTTAAGAGGAAACCTTCATTTTAAAAAAAACATTGTTTCAATTCTTTCGATTTTGTTTTTGATGGTGGTCCTGAATTTTGAACATACACCAAAAATTAGGAGCATGATTGGACGGCAGAAATGTTAACTTGGAAGTAAGGCGAATGCTGAGATCCTGATTCCATGTCGCTGGTGGACTGGCGCTTGTGGCATTGCCAGCTCAGACACAGGGTCATGGAGGAGCCAAGATCTCACCAGGAGAAANGGAAAAAAACCAAAAACCCCATTTAAAAAAAAAAAAAAAAAAGAGCCATTTCATCATTTTTTCCAGGCTAACCACTAGGTGTGTACTTTTAAGGACTTAACCCAGAAGGAGGAAGTGGACTAGGAGTCAGGATTCCCAACCTCACAGAGAGATGCATCCCAGAGTTTTCCTGGACAGGAAGGGGGCTGCCATCCTGACACCTAGAATTCGAGACCTAAGTGAGGCTTCCCAAAGCTTTCTTTGGTGTGAGCTGCTGCTAGCATGGTAGTTAGCAGGAAAGGTGGGCAGTGCTTATTAACATGCAACACACAAAAGATGGTAGCCCAGAGGCCTGGGCTCCAAGCACAGCATTGCTATTCACAAGCTCCATGTTCTCTGGCAAGATCTGTTTCCTGCCATTAGGCTAATTGACCTCAAGGTCCATAAGGACCAGTCACCTATCAGTCCAGTCCAGTCCCCTCACTCCTTTGTCCACCAACCACCATGGCCACACCCTGAACCAATCCACCCCCTCCCTCTCCCTTCATGTTGTCTGAAATTTGAAATTTTCACTCTTGGCCATTTCCCTATTTCTCTCACACGTCACCAGTCTCAACCAAACACTCTCTTCCATCCTTCAAGACCTCCAGTTCTCTGACTCTACTGGGCCTCCCTTTTCCTCAGGGCTTTCTGGCGATCCCACCTTTTCTACCATTGTTTATCATTGATAGTCAGTTCACTAACACTCTTCCCAATACCCTCCCCTGCCTACTGAGTGTCATCCTTCCATTGATAATCAGCACCCTGATGATCCCAACTCTGGAAATCCAACTACCCACTTCCTCAAGTTCTGCTGCTTAGTGGTGCCTGTGAAAGCCTATCATGGGGCCTTCCTTATGCAATATAGATGCCAACCTCTTGGACCCTGAAACTTTTTCGTCTGGTTCCATAATGACTAATTTAATCCTTTACTACCCCCCCTTAATTGCTCTACCCTGTCCCTAGTCCTAGTTTCCAACCCCTCATTTGCAACACATGGCTTGACTTCCTGTTCCCTGAGAAGGACATGGGTAGGGCGGTTCCTAAACTAACCTTTCAGGAAGCCTGAATGACCTGAACCAGGAGGCCAAGGGCAGTTAGACAAGTGGAGCCTGAGCCAGAGGGAAGGCAGGTGGAGCCAGAGGGAAGACAGGCCAAGCCATAGCAGAGAATGGAAAACTAAATGGATGGTTAAGGTGGGTTCCAGTGCAGGAGGTCCTGAAGCTGAGGCCGCAGGATTTGTTCATACCCCCTTCACAAGGACTGTATCTGTGCCTCATTGGATTTCTAGTTCATTTCAAATCTCAACTAAAGACGTTAGAGCCTCCTCGGCCTGCAAGTCTTAAATTGTCCAAATCACAAATAAATTTGTTCTGAAAAGCATTTTTAGATATAGAGTAAAAGATGCTGTATAATAAAGTTGTATTCTTCATATTGAGTTAGGCCGAGGGAACTCGTCCCTGAAATTCTGCAACTCAAATAGAGCTCCGGCTCAATTATTTTCCCGTTTGTTGTCATTATCTGACTTCCCAGAAGGTAGAGAATTTTAGCCTGGGGAAGGATTTTCGGTCAGGTATCCCGCTGAAGGCATGGGGCTGTAAAGATACTGACAGATCAGGAGTATGCTTGGTTGAGTGGACCTTCTACGGGTAGTTTCACTGCCTCACCCTCACTCTGCTTTCGCTCTGCTTGTTTGGGCGATTTACAGAATCCCTAAGCAGGGTGGAAGAAACTAATGACCCAGAGCAAAGGGTATCTGCTCATTTGGCTTCTCTTGGTCATAAGATTTTGATGTCTTTTGGCTCTTCCCTGATGCAGGAAGATAATCAACAGCAAGTTATTTTTTTGGCGCAGTTCTTGGGAATCAATTTCTCCTTGTGGAAAAGCTCAGTGCACAGATGGGCCCCAGGGACCCTCCGGCCAATGTGAAAGGCTTTGTCCTGCATAAACATTCCTGGACAAAGTACGGTGGTCGAGCCTTCCCTAGGCAGCCGCAGGGGCATGTGTAGTGAGAGAGGGACCAGGAAGTGGCCAAGAGAAAGCTTCTATATAGGAGAACTGCAAGATTCTATCCAACCTCTTAGCTGAATCAGCAACCCTGAAATGCCAGTTGGACCACTGGGCCTCCTTCCTTAAGAGCTAAAGTGGGGATTAGAGAATGGGTTAGTGGGCAGATGGACCTACCACCAAAGAGAAGAGCTAGTGGTCAGTGGGAAAGCTGTGGGGCAGGGCTTCTTGCCACGTGTATTTATCTAGCTGTTGACATGTTTAAGTTTCCAAAACAAAGGCAAGTCAGAAAGCCCTTTGAGTGTATATTCTTTAATAAGCCAAATGTTTGTTCTTTAAAGAGGCTTGGACAATTTATCCTGGAATAAAAGTTAACAAATTCTGTTATGTCAATAAAAATGTTTACCCATTAGGTTAATTGATTTATAATAGAAACCTTCACCCACTTCCAAAATAGGCTTAAGGGAAAACAACCAAGAGATATATGGTGGCGTTTTCACTGCCTACCTTCTTTTTTTGAAGTAGGCTGAGTTCCTTGTTCAAGGTGACCCTGAGTAACCCTTCCTCCATGGCTTTAGCTCTCACTGGGCTCTCGTGACAAGCCTAGAGGTAGTAATGGCTTCCCTCTCTTCATAGTTTTTGGGTTCTTCAGCATGCCTCTCTGTTTCTCTTAATCTTGCCCACACCTTCGTAAGAAGGCTTTTTGTTAGAAGGTCCTCATTGAATTCTGTTTCTTGCTGGGGCTCTCCAGCATGTTGGAAAACCTATATGGTTGTAACACTTACTTAAAATAATCTCTGTTCTTGGACCAAGTATCATCAGTTTATAAAAGGAAGTAGCCTCGGTATGGGGCTTTGCACTTTTGTACGTTGCAATGTTTGTTCAAGCTTCTGCTCGTGAAGCATGCCTGGGGAAGCAGTGTAGGCATCATCAATCCCATCTTACAGGAAAGGAAATGGACTCACTGGACTTAGGAATTTGTTCGAGCTCCATGACTAATTGGGGTTACAGTGGTCAAGATCTCAGCTCTCCAGCAGGCTCTTCTAGCCCAGATGGTTATGACCCACCAGCAGCCAAAGGAAAATAGAGCCTTCGCTTTATTATTTACCCTTCGTCAGTTTCTAAAGACTTGAGAGAAATGTTTCTGCTGAAGAGCCACCCTTAGCACAACTTCCAACTTCAAAACAACAGATCTCCTTTCAAGACCACGTGTGATCTTCTTCCCCTTTATTTCCACATCAGAGTCCCTGCTGCTTTTACAAATCATCAACCTTTTACATTAAGCGCTGTTTCAAAGATCTTCCAGAGATCCTGACTGAGAATGGCTGAGCCGGGTTTAGCAAAGGAAAAGAGCTCTCATTTAATCATTTCAAGTACGTTTCTCTGTCTTACTCTCTGCCTGTTTCCCTGTTTCTGTGTGTCCCTCTCTCTTTCCTCCTCTCTTCATGACTTTCTTTCATAAGAGGCCTCATGGGACAGGCTGATAGTCCTTTGCATGCTGAGGCACCTAGACACCAACAGTGGGAAGTCGTTGCCACCTCTAGGCCTGTGACCAGAGCCCATTAGAACTGTAATCATGGAGGCACGGCTGCTCAGTTCCTGCCAGAATTGTGGTGCTGAAGCAGAGAGGAACAGGGAAGAAAGACCCCAGTTTGTCTTTCTCCTCTCACCTTCTGGTCTCCCACTGGTTCTTCCCAATTGCCAAGACCAACTGTGGGCCAGAGGGCAAGGGAGCCTGGGCGATGCCACCTAGAGAGGTAGCTTTTGGGCAAACGGCAAAGTAGAGATGGAAGCAACGGAAGGGGGCAGCAGGTGGGGAACAAATAGAAGAGAGTCAACATAGAGATGACTACCTACTAACAACAGCAGGACTTGTTAGTGGGATGAGTGAGAGATATTTTAGTTCATTGCTTCAATCCCACTTCCCCCTTCCAAAATAGTGTCAAAGCATGTCTTGATGACTTTTGGGAGTCCAGTGAGTGATTGTGTCACTCTCTGGACATTTCTGTTTTCTCCACTCTCTCTGTGCCTTTGCCTTGTGCTCTGTTAGGTGGAGCCATTGAAGTCATGTTGGGAATTGTGTCTTTTTCTTCCTCCTGCATTCTTCTCCTTTGCTGAGAGCTGAAGAGGAAGACCAGTCTTCATGGATAGACCCCCAAACTAGTCACGGCAGAGGTCTACCCAAATGGCGACAGCAGATGTGGCAGCCTTGCTTCCATCCATCTGTCAATTACCTGATACAGGAGATACTCTTACCATGAAGCTAATGGGGTGTAATTATTTGCACCCCCATCCCACTCACATAGGCCCTTACAAGGGCCCAGAAATTTCATATTCGTAATGTTGTCTTCTTTTTCTTAGAGGGCCCTCACAATTATATAAACTTCAGGGCCAAAAATCCTGGCCTGTCCATTCCTCCATATCTTTGTCCCTGAAGATACCTTTTCTACCCATGACTAGGCTGGCAGTGTTTGCAGAGGCCAAAGCAGAGCTAATTAATATACGATAAGTCTATTGGCAGAGAATCCTCAGACATATGGTCTAGTCAATGGGCCCAAACAAAGGAGCAATTGCAACGTGTCACCACATTCTAATAAAGCCGTGGCAGTGAAACACGGTTAGTGACACGAATGACAAAAGCAGGCTGCTGAGGACCGGCCAGTCATAGACGAAACTCTGAGGCTCTGCAGTTTAATAAACCTCCTGTGTAACCCCTCGGGCGGGGCGGGGGGCGAGCTCTTTGGCTGCTCGCCCACTTGTGCACCTGCTATCTGGAAAGGTTTGGTGAGGAGAGCACAAGCAGGCTTGCTCTGCTAGCCTCTCTAGGATGAACCTGGTCCAGGCTGCGGGGAAGCCAGCAGGGGCTCTGCGCCTGGGTGTGTGTGTGGATGCCAGCCCTGGGACACTGTGCCCTGGGTTAGGTCGCAGAGATGGAGCCGTGACTAACACTGCCAAGCCCTGGGTTCCGTCCTGGCCAGTCAGGCCACAAAATGCCTGTAATCCCTCATGCCGTTAGCTTCAAGATTGACTGGGTTTAAGATGCAGGTGCCTTAATACTGCTGACCCTTCCCTCCTCAGAAAAACCAGCCAAACACACACTCCAGGTTGAGAATCAACTAGGCAGCTGCACTGGTGATGAAAAAAAAAAGTAATGAACATTTTCTTTATACTGATTTATCATCTCAGTATTTACCAAAGCCTTATTTAGAGACAGAAGGGGAAGAAAAGAGCCAGAAGAAGGAGGAAAGAAGGATGAAACAATAGGGATTAAGAACAAAGACTCTGGTGGGTTTGATCCCAGCCACGTTGCCAGCTCTACGACCCTGGGCAAAATCTTAACCTCTCCAGGGCCTTAGTTTTCCAATTTTGTAGCATAAGAATAAAAAATAGTGCCTAGTCCCTTGGGAGCTGTGAGGATTACATGAGTTAAGACATGTAAAACCCTGCGAGTGTTCCTGGCACACAGGACAGAGCTCAGTAAATACTAATACGATTTCTTCTGTACTCACATATCATCTCAGGCTCAGAGCACCATCTTTGTTGGAGAAAGCTCCGTCTTTACGTAGAGAGGATTGGCTCTGAGCTTCCCAGCCACAGGGTGCTGGCCTCTTCACTTTCCCCTCAGCATCTTCCATCTGTGAAGTCAGAATACAAGTAAACTCTGTCTCACCAAGTTTGTTCTAAGAAGCAAATGAGGCAGGAATTATACCTGAGCTGTTCTTCTCTGAGGACAGCAGAATGTTTGTATTATTTGGACATCCTAAAATGACTCAGACATGTGGACTTGGCCTGCATCCCTGGCTCACGCATGAAGCTCTGTCAGTACCTTTCCTCTGTGCTGTGATTAGAGTTGCCATCAAGGATGGTCAAGCTCCCCGAGAAAAGCCCATTCTAGCCCTGCAGGCTGCTGTACGCTGACAGACTCCATCCTGGAGCGAATTCACTTCAGCACCACCACTCCTCCCCCGGAACAGCGTGCTGAGGGCCAGTCCTGAGCTCTGGCATCGTGAGGGGCTTAAAGTGGCTCGCCGAGTCCACGCACTGTCTAGGCAGCCGGGCTGCAGGGAGGGCAGGGAGCAGCATCTGTGTTCTCGGCCTCAAGGACAAGGACGGACCCACCCTGGCACATGCTCTGTCTGCTCTTTTCCAGATGGCAGATCTGCTTAATGAACTGCGCTCAGAGCCACAAGGAAAGGGGCTTTTTGATGGGCAGAGTTATTAGTGCTCCGTTTTAATTATGCCTCCTGGTGTTTTCTCCACTGCGTTCCTCTCACTTGACCTGACAGTGCTGTTAGTGTCACCC
The DNA here is from genome assembly GCF_002007445.2 of Ailuropoda melanoleuca. Taxonomy (NCBI): domain Eukaryota; kingdom Metazoa; phylum Chordata; class Mammalia; order Carnivora; family Ursidae; genus Ailuropoda; species Ailuropoda melanoleuca. The sequence goes on along the minus strand of NC_048231.1, from coordinate 8,036,636 downwards.
AGATACTGCCTGTGACAAGCACACTGAACTTCCATAGGTGGGGATGAGGATCAGGCTGATTGGAAAACACAGGTCATGAGCCTTCTCTTTCATGGGTCAACTGAGTAGGCCTTCCTGCCTTGATTTGTGGGGAGCCCAGGAAGTACGTTACAGCTGAGATTTGCTGATGTGTGGACAGAATCTGATTTCTAACATCTGGTGCAGACAGCCCAATCAGGAAAGGGAAAGAAAACTTGTCAGGGGCTCCTTCATGCCATGTCAGCAAGGTGATGAGAGAAGGGAGAGAAGAAACGCACCCAGCCCTTCCAGGGAACTCTGGGTACATGCAGCCTGGGCCTAGACAGGAAGTGTGAGGGGAGCAGAAGGAAGGGGACCATCTTCTGTAGAAACAACTCCTGGCTGTCTCAGGACCAGCATGGTGAGAACTGTTCTCGGAGAATGAGGAGGGCTCTCGCAAAAGTAAGAGATTATCAAGGGAATTTCTCTTGGTGGCGAACTCTCTTGACATTGGAAAAAATGTTTTCTTTTCCTGCATTCTCAAAAGACACTTCCACAGGGTATACCGTCTCTGATTCTCCGCCTTTCGGAGCTGGGAGCCCTCTGCCTCCGGGCTTCCATGTTGCCGCTGAGGAGGCTCATGGCTGTCAGTTGCTGTTCCTATGATCCAAGTTTCCTCTCTGGCTGTTTTTAAGATCTGTTCTTTGCCTTTGGTATAAAGCAGTTTTACTACAGCGTGTCAGAGTGTGGGTTTTTTTTTTTTTTCTTTATTAGCCTGCTTGGGATTTATTGTGATTCCAACTCTGGAAAGTCCTCAGCCTTTACTCTTCCAGTATTGGCTCTTCCCATTTTCTATACCGTCTCTCTCTAGGGAGCTCTGCTTGGATCTGTGGTTGATCTTCTGTCTCCTCCATGTCCCCATCCCTCAGGCCTTTATCTGTGGGAATCCCAGGAGACTGGAGCCGAAGTATGTTCTTCCAGAAAGAATTTACATTTGCTTCTGCCATCTGCCAAGGGTGCTTTCAACATTGGGCTGGTCTGAACTAATTTCCTGGTAATTAATCTCAGTACTTTTTGGTGTGTAAAGATAGTGTGAATTCAAGCTCCAAACCTGCATGGAAATAAGGAAATTGGGATATTTATTTGGGAGAGATTGTTTTTCTTCCAAGGGCCAAGGCAACTTCAGACAGGTTTCCTCCTTTGTGTCCTTTTGAGCAGAAATCCCCTCCCCCGCCGCACCTCCACCTTTATCCTTCTGCTGAGGGGTAGTGTGTGGAGAATCCCTGCCATTCCAACTCTCTGCCTCCCCCAGCTTGGCAACAAAACCCAAGACACTGGAATAGATGACGGGGGCAAAGAGACCCTTGAGGGCAGTTGCTATCTTCTATGGCCACTTTATTTTTATATGCTGAGTCTTTCTCCACTGCCCCAAGGGTTCTGAATTTTTTAAACACGTTATTCAGTATTTTAAATTGTTGTTGTTTGCTTGCTTATTTTGGAATAGAAAGGTTATCAGGATTTCTAGTCCATTACGTTTCCAGAAATGGAAGTCCACATCTCCACATATAATCCCCTCTCTGAAGAATTTGCCAGCTTCTCACTCTCTTGATCTTCCTTTTGTTCTCTGTAGGCTGGGGTGGGTGTAGCTGAAGCTCTTTACTGTTGGCGGGGACCCACCCTCACCACAACAGGAGGCATGAATGGCAATCTCTTATCACATGGGAAGGAAGTATGGTGCTAGAAGCTCTGTATGTTTATCCCATACATTGCTTAGTTTCTATTTGTTGTATATATTTTATCATGTGCACATTATATTAGTATTGTAGTGCATGCTTGCAATCTATTAATCAACAAATATACATCTTTTAACTGATGGGGCTGTATAGTCATGAGAGTTTGGACACTCCACTAATTTTCGAAGCCATTGGGAGCCATTCTCTATGTTCTTATGATTTTCATGGCTGGGGAGAAAACATTCATTCAGAACTTTGCACTCACTGAACTCTACTTCTTCAGTCCAAAAACAGAAGGTCTGGCATGGGTTATGACCACAAACTGTGTGTCAGTTTGGGGAGGGAATGTGCCTGCTAGGCCCAAGCCTGGGACACTGTGGTTGACCCTTGGATAGCCCCATTCTCTGAGACTCGTTTCTGCTCCTCTGCTATACCCTATAGTTTCTCATCTTAACAAAATTTCTCTCTACTACATATGTTTTTCCACAGCTTTTGGCTTACTCCATGGACACCACAAAGATTTAATTTCTCTGTTTAAAGAAAAAAATAGAATTGACATGACATATATATGTATATATCTGCACCTACAAAAGCAATTGACAGCTCAAGGCCCCAGTCGGAGCTCACACGGGTTCTCCTCCTGGTACCTTGCCTGGGGCTGTGTTTGCTCTGAGCCTCCACTGCTCTTCCAGCTCTCCTTGGTGCATTTCCTCGGCCTCTCTGTGTTTATTCTCTGTCTGGGACATGTTTTCAGGCTTCTGAAGACACATTTCACCCTGGCAGGGGACACAAGCAATCAGAGTTCAAGGAAACCACCTGGCCAAATGACCACTGCCAGGGATGTCTACCAACAGAAATTAGAGAGTCGAAACTTATTCTCCATTTTGAAACTGAGTTCCTGTCTTGAAGTACTTTCCTGATGGTGATTCCAGGACCCTCAGTTCACAATATGATCCCGAATGGGGTCATATTGCAGGACAATGCTCAGTCTGGAGCTATTTATTGTTTACAGTCTTAGAAGATAGGAAACAGAAGGCTTAGACGACAAATATCGTAAAGTGTGTGTGTGTGTGTGTGTGTATAAATTGGTATAAGCCACAGATTTCATGAAGTCCTAAGAATAGTTTTTGGATGCAGAATTGTGATACTCTGGTTTATCAGTATGGAGAAGCCATGGCACAGTGAGCAAGAAATTTTGTGCTTCAAGGCTTCTGCACACTGTCTCCATCATCACACAGACACATGATGTGTGGGCATGTCGTGGTTGGGTCATTCCCCAAGTCAGTCACAGCTGAAGCTGGTATTGTCTTGTTCTCAGAACCGTTGAGAAGTCTGGGTGTGTGAGTGCGGATGAAACCGGAGCAGACGGCGCGGCACGAGCGGCATTATCACCTCGTGTGCGGTCAAGCACAACAAGCTGGATCTCCAAATAGGCCTGTGTTTTCTGAGCTGACAGCCCGCCCCTGTTTATATTTTCTCCTTAAGGAGGATATTTTTAAGAGCCTATTTCACAGAATCAATTTTAGTGAGCCCTTTAGAATGGGAGGTGAGCTGAAGGTAGTTCCGTTTGTTTTAACAATAACTTCGGCTTATTGAAGTGAGCATTAGTGCCTCATGTCCCCATACGGCAGCCATTAGAGACAGGGAAAGCTTGAGAGGCATGTTGCTCCGAGATAGCTAGTAAAAGAATTGAAGACATTTTTATAGGACCTAAAGATATCACCAATAAAATAAGGATGAAACCCATTTGTAGATGACAGGCGAGAAGAGGAAATCTTTGAGGAGTGAAAAGGTTCCCGCTCCAGTATACAAGGTGGAGACACTTTAGGTGAGAGACCCATGGTTCGTGTGTGTATTAATTTAATCATTTATTTCCTCACTCAAATCAGTCAACCAACATAGACTGAGCACCTACTGTGTTCCCAGATGAGGTGGGTTCTGAGGATACAGGGATGAGCGAGACACAGTCTCTGGTTCAAGGGTTTGCACGTGGATGATAGATCAGGAAGGAGGCCACTGAGTCCTTGGGGAGGGGGGAAGTGGTCGAAAAGCAGGGGGTGATGTGCCAGTGCCTGTGGGGGATACAGGGATGCTTCTACCTGATCTGCCGGGCAAGGCTGTGGTGTGGGCTGTTCCAAGCAGGCAGAACTGGAGGTACAAAAGCTGCAAGAGGGAGAAACAGGTTGTCCTTGAGCAGCTGCAAGTAGCTCTCAGTGGCTTCCACTAGTTCGAGGAAGGGAACGTCAAGAGGTTACCCTGGAGAGGTAAGCAGGGACCCAGGTCACAAAGAGCCTTGTGAGGTTCCTGGCAATGGGAAATCATTAAAAGCTTCTAAGCAGGGGAATGAGAGGATCAAATTTTCATTTTGGAAGGATGGTGTCAGTAGCAGTATGGGAATGGCTTAAGGCTGGGAAAGGTGAGGATAAGAAGCAAGTTAGGAGCCTGGAAAAGTAATCAAGTCAAAGGGTAAAAATGGTCTGAACTGAGGTAGCTGACATGGAATAGAGAGCAGCAAACAGACAGAAGATGTGTTAGGAAGGTAGAATTAACAGGCTTGAGAATAAGTTGGGTGTGGGGAAAGGAAGCAGGAGAGAAGCTAAGGCTAATGCTTTTTATTAGTGGGTGGGAGGGATGGTACTAGTTGCTCACACGGTGAACGTGGGGGAAGGAGGGAGTCTAAGGGGGACAACAGTGCATTACATTTTAGATATCTCACATTTATCTGTGGGATATCCAACAGACTCTTAGACATGTCTATCTGGAGCTCAGTACAGGGAACTGGCAGGACTTACAAATTTGGGAGTCACCAGCCTATTGTTGGTACTGGAGATAATGAGAATGGGATGAGTTTCTCCTACATAGAGGCTAAAGAGGAGAGGTCTGAGGACAGAACCCAGGGGAATCAGGCAGCTGGAATAAGGCTGGAATAAGGATGAGAAGCCCACGAGGCACCCGGAGAGTCAGCAGAGAAGTAGGAGACCTAGGAAAGCATGATGCCAAGGGAGTATGTGGGGGGGGGGGAGGGAAAGGAGGGGGCAACAGGGGGAGGAAGGAGGATGAACAAGAAAGGGTAGGAGGAGAAGGAAGGAGAGCAGAGGGGAAGAGGAGGAGGGGGAAGGAGAGGAGAGCAAAGGGGAGGAGGGGGCAGGTGTCCATGATTCAATAATTAGCAGATCACTGGTGGCCTGGGTGGGAGCAGTTTCAGTGATATGACAGGAGAGCAATTGCAGAGTGAGTGGGAAGTGGGAAGTGGAACCTGGGAGCAGGGTTAGCTTTCTCCTTCAAGATTCTACCTTGAAGGGGAGGGGAGATGAGGTGGTGAGTGGAAGAGGGTGATAAGGCACAAGGAGCAAATGATAGGAGAGACTTGAGATTCCGATGCTGATCAGTACGAGCCAATAAGGAGGAAGAGGTTCGTGAAGTAGGAGTTGGGGGTGATGATTAGAGAGGGGCCCCTGATGAGGGGGCTTGCCTGGGTCCAGAGTGCAGTGGCAGGGGTCGGGGAGGGCAGGCTTTAGACCCGAAGACGGACCCAGTGCCAGTGAACCAACAACCATAGAAACCCAGGGATGTTCACCAGTAAGTGTCTGTGTTTCCACACGTGGAATCAGCTTGGGTTCAGCTAAGCGGCTCCACTCCCTGATCCTGGCTGGACGTACCTGTCTGAGACTCAGCAGTTGTCAGCTCATCGGGATGAGTCTGTGGTAACTGGGGTGACGAGTGGCTGGGCTCTGCTCCACCGGACCCTTAGCTCCATCCTCGGACCGTGGGCTACCACAGCTTGTCTTTCCCCTGCTGATCGCAGAGGTGCGAGGGAGCAAGTGCCAACGTCGGTGCCCATGTGCAGCCTGTTTGTCACATCTACTAATCCCTCTGGCCAGAGCACGTCACATGGCTGAGCCCCGTCTCAAGTCACACACATGCACCCCCACCCCCGCTACACGCATTGCAAAGTTAAATGGCAGAGAGCATGGGTTCAGTCCAGGATGAAGAATTCCTTCACACAAATAAAGAGAAATACCGTTTTGACATTTTGTCAAATACAAGAAGAAAAAGAAGTTCGCAAGTATCCAAGGGAAAAAGACAAATTAAATGCTTAGCCATTCCCTCTTCCGTTCAGGCCAAGGTGCTGCTGTATTATTTATGTCTGGAAAGGTTAACACTCAGCTGTGGTTAATGAGTAAAGCCGCCTGGAGGAGAATCCTTCGTGATAGGGTCAGCACTACCTTATAAAACTTAACGACAGCAAACTCGGTTTCATTGCTTTTGTAGAGAGGGGGAAAGCCCCCTACCACCTTGACAGAGTTAGTAGAATCTGCTTTTGGGTAAAAGAAAAAATATTCTCTCCAAATCTTGTTTACAAGAAAAGACTATTCAACTGTGAAAGAGGGTGGGGAGACAGGGGTGGTTGCCAAAGGGAGAATAAGACATCTGTGGGTTATGTCCATATTGTACGGGGATGGGCAAGAAATGATCTTCTGGGTCCACTAGGTCAGATCCCCAGTGCCAGACTGAAGGGGGAGCCCAGGGGGCAGGAAGGCGAGTCTGTGACGGGGCAGCTCTCCTCATCTGCTTCAGCCAACCCAAGTGACCATCATCTGCCCTTCTTCCTCCTTTCTATTGCCAGGCAGATCCATTCTACAAATACCTCCGTCTGCTTTAGAAGCAGGACTGAAGCGTGCTGCTGTGGTTTTTACAAACAATTAGTCAAGGAGTACACGGTTGTCCCCTGTGGATCTTGCACTGACATAAATCAGGGGTCTACCCGTGGCATCCCCTTTCCTTTCACTCAGTATAGTGTGAAATATACCCTGTCGGGTCATTGATGAAATATAGTATCTGATTTTAACTAAGCTAACTCTCAGAAAATGAACACCTGGCTTTAAAAGTTTCCTGCAGGGGCACCTGGGTGGCACAGCGGTTAAGCATCTGCCTTCGGCTCAGGGCGTGATCCCGGCGTTATGG